>NW_028270148.1:74402015-74702015 GCF_037043375.1 Chiloscyllium plagiosum | reverse complement strand
TATCTCCATTCTAAAAGGTCTTCTCTTTATTCTAAAGCTGTGCCCTCTGGTCTCAGTCTCTCCTACTAATGGGAACATCTTTCCAGCATTCACTCTGTCCAGGCCATTCGGTATTCTGCATGTTTCAATTAGATCCCTCCTCATCCTTCTAAGCTCCATTCAGTATAGACCCAGAGTCCTCAAACGCTCCTCATATGTTAAGTTTTTCATTTCTGGGACTATTCTCATGAACTCCTGCTGAACTTGGTCCAGGGCCAGAAAATCCTTCCTGAGATATAGGGTGCAAAACTGTGCACAATACTCTAAATTTGGTCTTGCCAGATCCTTAAGGACTTTATATTCAAGTCCTCTCAAGATAAATGCCAACATTGCATTTGCCTTCCTAACTACTGATTCAACCTGCAAGTTTACCTTGAGAGAATCCTGGTCTAGAACTCCCAAATCTATTGTACTTCAGACATCTGAATGTTCTCCCCATTTAGAAAATAGCCCATGCCTCTATTCTTCCTACCAAAGTGCAGGACCTCACACTTTCCCACGTTGTATCCCATCTGCCACTTCTTTGCCCATTCTCCTAACCTGATCAAATCCTTCTGCAGCCTCCCTAACTCCTCAATACTACCCGCCCCTCTACCTATCTTTGTATCATCTGCAAACATAACCTGAATGCCCTCAGTTCTTTCATCTAGATCATTAATGTATGAAATGAAAAGTTGTGCTCCCAATACCATTTGTCACTGGCTGCCACCCTGAGAAGGGTGTCCCTACTCTCTGCTTTTTGACAGACTGCCAATCTTCTATCCATGTTAGCACCTTGCCTCCAATACCATGGACCCTGATCTTATTCAGCAGCCTCCTGTACGGCACTTATCAAAGGCCTTCTTGAAGTCCAGGTAGATAACATCCATTGGCTCTCCTTGGTTTAACTTGCTTGTTACTTCCGCAAAGAATTCTAGCAGATTTGTCAGGCATGACCTCCCCTTGATGAAACCATGTTGACTTTGCCCTAATTTACCATACACTTCCGAGTAATCAGAAATCTCATCCTTCACTTTGGACTCCAAAATCTTACCTATGAACGAGGTTAGGCTAATCTGCCTGTAGTTTTCTGTCTTTTGCCTTACTCCCTTTTTAAACAGGGAGGCTTCACAAATAGAAGCATACAACCCAGAGACAAGAAAATTAAGATAAGCCTTTGGTTGGAATGTCAAATTCAGGTCACCATACTTTAGAAGGGTGACAGACAAAATTTATTCAACACTGAATTGAAAGACTTCAATTATGTGGAAAAGATAGAGAAATTAGAGCATCAAGCAGAGATGGGAGAAGATTCAATAGCAACATTTAAAAAAGAACTGGAGAAATACTTGAAAAGGAAAAGAAAATTGCTCAAAAGAAAATTGCATTGTTACGAGGAAAATACAGAGAAGTTGAATTAATTGGATAGCACTTTCAAAAAGATTCAATGACCAAATCATTGAGGTGTTATCCATTTAATAAGTGAAACAGATGGCAATGTACTTCTTAAATGGGAACACCTCTGGGACACCTGGACCAACCAACCCAACCACCCCGTGGCTCAACACTTCAACTCCCCCTCCCACTCCACCAAGAATATGCAGGTCTTTGGACTCCTCCATCGCCAGACCATAACAACATGACGGTTGGAGGAGGAGCGCCTCATCTTCCGCCTAGGAACCCTCCAACCACAGGGGATGAACTCGGATTTCACCAGTTTCCTCATTTCCCCTCTCCCCACCTTGTCTCAGTCAAATCCATCGAACTCAGCACCGCCTTCCTAACCTGCAATCTTCTTCCTGACCTCTCCGTCCCCACCCCAGTCTGACCTATCACCCTCACCTTGACCTCCTTCCACCTATCGCGTTTCCAACGCCCCTTCCCCAAATCCCTCCTCCCTACCTTTTATCTTAACCTGCTGGACACACTTTCCTCATTCCTGAAGAAGGGCTTATGCCCGAAACGTCGATTCTCCTGTTCCCTGGATGCTGCCTGACCTGCTGCGCTGTTCCAGCAACACATTTTCAGCTCTACTTCTTAAATGGTAAGAGACTAGAATGCATAGATGTACATAGGCAAATGAATTCCCTCATCAATAAGTTACATGCAAATGCAGCAAGTAGGTCGGAAGTTTACCTATTTGTCAGCCTTTATCACAAAAAGATTTGAGTACAGGAATAGTGAAGCCTTGCTTCAATTACATATAGTCATAGAGATGTACAGCATGGAAACAGACTGTTTGGTCCAACCCATCCATGCCAACCAGATATCCCAAACCAATCTAGTCCCACCTGCCAGGACCTGGCCCATATCCCTCCAAACCCTTCCTATTCATATACCCATCCAAATGCCTCTTAAATGTTGTAATTGTACAAGCCTCCACCACTTCCTCTGGCAGCTCATTCCATACACATATCACCCTCTGCGTGAAAAGGTTGCCCCTTAGGTCTCTTTTATATCTTTCCCCTCTCACCCTAAACCTATGCCCTCTAGTTCTGGACTCCTCGACCCCAGGGAAAAGACTTTGCCTATTTACCCTATCTATGCCCCTCATAATTTTGTAAACCTCTGTAAGGTCACCCCTCAGCCTCCGACGCTCCAGGGAAAACAGCCCTAGCCTGTTCAGCCTCTCCCTATAGCTCAAATCCTCCAACTCTGGCAACATCCTTATAAATCTTTTCTGAACTCTTTCAAGTTTCACAACATCTTTCCAATAGAAAGGAGACCAGAATTGCATGCAATATTCCAGCAATGGCCTAACCAATGTCCTGTACAGCTGCAGCATGACCTCCCAACTCCTGTACTCAATATTCTGACCAACAAAAGAAAGCATACTAAATGCCTTCTTCACTATCCTATCTACCTGCGACTCCACTTTCAAGGAACTATGAACCTGTATTCCAAGGTCTCGGTGTTCAGCAACACTCCCTAGGACTTTACCATTAAGTGTATAAGACCTGCTAAGATTTGCTTTCCTAAAATGCAGCACCTCACATTTATCTGAATTAAATTCCATCTGCCACTTCCTAGCCCATTGGCCCATCTGGTCAAGACCCTGTTGCAATCTGAGGTAACCCTCTTCACTGTCCACTACACCTCCAATTTTGGCGTCATCTGCACCACTTACGTTCGCATCCAAATCATTTATGTAAATGACAAAAAGGAGAGGTCCCAGCACCGATCCTTGTGGCACTCCACTGGTCAAAGATGTCCAGTCTGAAAAACAACCCACCACCACCACCACTACTACCACCCTCTGCCTTCTACCTTTGAACCAGTTCTGTATCCAAATGGCTAGTTCTCCCTGTATTCCATGAGATCTAACCTTGCTAATCAGTCTCCCATGGGGAACCTTGTCGAACGCCTTACTGAAGTCCATATAGATCACATCTACCGCTCTGCCCTCATCGATCCTCTTTGTTACTTCTTCAAAAAACTCAATCAAGTTTGTGAGACATGATTTCCCATGCACAAAGCCATGTTGACTATCCCTAATAAGACCTTGCCTTTCCCCAAATACATGTACATCCTGTCCTTCAGGATTCCCTCCAACAACTTGCCCACCACCGAGGTCAGGCTCACTGGTTCCCTGGCTTGTCCTTCTCGCTCTTCTTAAACAATGGCACCAGGTTTGCCAACCTCCAGTCTTTCGGCACCTCGCCCGTGACTATCGATGATACAAATATCTCAGCACGAGGCCCAGCAATCACTTCTCTAGCTTCCCAGAGTTCTCGGGTACACCTGATCAGGTCCTAGGGATTTATCCACCTTTACCCGTTTCAAGACATCCAGCACTTCCTCCTCTGTAATCTGGACATTTTGCAAGAGGTCACCATCTATTTTCCTTCCATATCCTTTTCCACAGTAAATACTGATGTAAAATATTTGTTTAGTATCTCCCCCATTATCCTTTTGTCCTTAATGTGTTTGTAAAAACCCTTTGGATTCTCCTTAATTTTATTTGCCAAAGCTATCGCATGTCCCCTTTTTGCTCTCGAGTTCCCTCTTAAGTATACTCCTACTTACTTTATATTCTTCTAAGGATTCACTAGATCTATCCTGTCTATAACTTACATATGCTTCCTTCTTTTTCTTAACCAAACCCTCAATTTCTTTAGTCATCCAGCATTCCCTATACCTACCAGCCTTCCCTTTCACCCTGACAGGAATATACTTTCTCTGGATTCTCGTTATCTCATTCCTGAAGGCTTCCCATTTTCCAGCCGTCCCTTCACCTGCGAACATCTGCCCTCAATCAGCTTTCAAAAGTTCTTGCCTAATACCATCAAAATTGGCCTTTCTCCAATTCAGAACTTCAACTTTTAGATCTGGTCTATCTTCTTCCATCACTATTTTAAATCTAATAGAATTATGGTCGCTAGCCCCAAAGTGCTCCCCCACTGACACCTCAGTCACCTGTCCTGCCCTATTTCCCAAGAGTAGGTCAAGTTTTACACCTTCTCTCGTAGGAACATCCACATACTGAATCAGAAAATTGTCTTGTACACACTTAACAAATTCCTCTCCATCTAAACCCTCAACACTATGGCAGTCCCAGTCTATGTTTGCAAAGTTAAAATTCCTACCATAACCACCCTATTATTCTTGCAGATAGCGGACAGCTCCTTACAAGTTTGTTTCTCAATTTCCACCTGACTATTATGGAGTCTATAATACAATCCCAATAAGGTGATCATCCCTTTCTTATTTCTCAGTTCCACCCAAATAACTTCCCTGGATGTATTTCCTGGAATATCCTCCCTCAGCACAGCTCGAAAACTATCCCTTATCAAAAATGCCACTCCCCCTCCTCCCTTTCTATTCTTCCTGTAGCTGTAGCATTTCTATCCTGAAACATTAAGCTGCCAGTCCTGCCCATCCCTAAGCCACGTTTCTGTGGCGGCACGGTGGCACAGTGGTTAGCACTGCTGCCTCACAGCGCCAGAGACCCGGGTTCAATTCCCGTCTCAGGCGACTGACTGTGTGGAGTTTGCACGTTCTCCCCGTGTCTGCGTGGGTTTCCTCCGGGTGCTCCGGTTTTCTCCCACAGTCCAAAGATGTGCAGGTAAGGTGATTTGGCCATGCTAAACTGCCCGTAGTGTTAGGTAAGGGGTAAATGTAGGGATATGGGTGGGTTGCGCTTCGGCGGGTCGGTGTGGACTTGTTGGGCCGAAGGGCCTGTTTCCACACTGTAATGTAATCTAATCTTTCCTCCCACAGTCCAAAAATGTGCAGGTTAGGTGAATTGCCCGTAGTGTTAGGTGAAGGGGTGAAATGTAGGGGAATGGGTCTGGGTAGGTTGCGCTTTGGCGGGTCGGTGTGGACTTGTTGGGCTGAGGGGCCTGTTTCCACACTGTAAGTAATCTAATCTGATCCCAGTCCCATTCCCTTGATTATATAGCATCTGAAATAGTGCAGTTTTGGTCCCCTTACCTCAAAGAAGAACATTATGACCATAGAAGAAGTGCAATAAAAGGTTGCTAGACTTCATGGGATAGCAGGACTGCCCAATGAAACAGTTTGGGAAAATTAGGTCTGTTTTCTCTAGAATTTTGAAGATTGAGAGGTAATCTCATTGAAACCTACAAAGTACTTAAAGGAATAGACAGAAAGCTACAACACAAAGGTACTTGTATATGAAACACAGAAAGCTAGCACATAAATGCAGCAGGTAATCATGAAGGTTAATGGAATGTTGGCCCGTATTTCAAGGAGATTAGAATACAAGCGTATGGAAATTTAATTGCAGCTGTTCAAGATACTGCTGAGACCACATCTGGAGTACGTGAACAGTTTGCTTCCCTTAAGGAAAGGTATAATTTAATAGGTAGTTCAGAGAAGGTTCACTAGATGATGCCCAGCATGGAAACACTGTCTTATGAACAAAGGCTAAACAGGTTGGGACTCTACTCACTGGTGTTCAGAATAATGAGAGGGATCTCACTGAAACATACTGGGATTCTTCAGGGCTTGATGGAGTAAATACTGAGAGGATGTTTCCCCTCATGGGAGAATCTGGGACCAGAGAGCATAATCTCTGAATAAAGGTGCACCAAATTAAGACTGAGACGAGGAGTTATTTCGTTTCTCAGAGGTTTGAGTGTCTTTGGAACTCCATTAGTTGTCGGGGCAGAGTCCTTGTGCATATTTAAGGCTGAGATAGATACAATCTTTATCAATAGAAGAATCAAGGGTAATGGGGAAAAACAGAGAAAATGGATGGATTGAAATGATGGAGTAGGCTTGAAGGGTCGAACAGCCTACTCCTGTTCCTATTACTTATGGTCTTAGGTGAAGGTAAGATGTTTCCCCAGTTGGGGTGTCTCGAATCAGCAACGAGGAGCTTTGTTTGTTTGGCCGTTGTGAATCTTTAGACAACCATCTGATGAAGAAGCAGTGCTCCAAAAGCTAGTGCTTCCAAATGAACCTATTGGGCTATAACTTGGTGTTGTGTGATTTTTAACTTTGTACACTCCAGTCAAACACCGGCATTTCAAAATCGTGAATCTTTAGAACACTCTCTATCCCAGGAGCTGCAGAAGCTTAGTCACTGAGTATATTCAGAATAGAGATTGGCAGATGTTTAAATACCGATAACATAAAGGGATGTAGAGATTCCATGGGGAAAAAAACGCTGAAGTGGACAATCAATCTACTTTGTGACAGGTTGAATAGCCTACTCCTGTTTCTATGTTCAGAAATATAGAATTCTATGACTCAAAGTTTCTTTAAACAAAAGGACACAGATCAACAAAGCCCTTTAATTTAAAGGAAATGCAGCTTATTGGTCCCTTTAAATATGTGCTTGTAACTCTTATTAGGCAGGCCTAATATGATAATTTTCTTTTCAGTGGGTTACAAACAATACCTTATTTTCTTAACATGGGATTCACAGAGGCTTTTGGAGTTTGAACTTTCATTCTAGTGGAAGACCTATCTTGGTTGCAGAAGCTCTGTTGGCATTTTCAGATTTCAGAATCACTTCAGCAATTCTTGTGCAATGTTATCTTAAATGTGTAAAGCAGAAACACTTTATCAAACTGTGGAGCAAATCCATTGTTTGCAGATCAGAAACATAAATGAGCATGCTCAAATTTTGCATTATGATTGATAAATTTAATTCTGTCTAAAGTTTAAAAATCTTGTGTCATAGAGTCACGGAGCGGTACAAAACGGAAACAGGCTCTTCGGTCTAAGTTGTCCATTCTGACCAGATATTCTAAATTAATCTAGTCCCATTTCCCTCTAAACCCTTCCTATTCATATATCCCTCCAGATGCCATTTAAATGTTGTAACTGTACTAGCCTCCACAACTTCCTTTGGTAGTTCATTCCATACACGCACCACCTACTGCACTAAAAAAAAATGCTCCTTAAGTCTCCTTTAAATCTTTCCCCCCTCACCTTAAACGTATGCTCTCTAGCTTTGGGCTGCCCGCCCCTGGGAAAAAAAGATCGTGGCTATTTACTCCATCCATGCCCTGATGATTTTATAAACCTCTATAAGGTCACCCCTCAGGCTTCAATGCTGCAGGAAAATAGCCTCAGCCTCTTAGGCAGAAGTGAAGACTGCAGATGCTGGAAATCAGAGTTTAGATCAGAGTGGTGCTGGAAAAGCACGAGGAGCAGGAAAATCGACGTTTCATGCAAAAGCCCTTCTTCAGGAATACAGGCAGAAAGCCTCCAGGGTGGAGAGATAAATGGGATGGCGGGAGGGGGGGGAAGGCTGGGGAGATGATAGCAAAGAGTACAATTAGGTGAATGGGGTTGGGGATGGAGGTGATAGGTCAGAGGGGAGGGTGGAGCGGAGAGGTGGGAAGGGAGATTTGCAGGTAGGACAGGTCATGAGGACAGTGCTGAGCTGGAAGTTTGGAACTGGGGTAAGGTGGGGGAAGGGGAAATGAGGAAACTGGTGAAGTCCACATTGATGCCCTGGGGTTGAAGTGTTCTGAGGCAGAAGCTAAGGCGTTCTTCCTCCAGGTGTCGGGTGGTAAGGCAGCGGTGGTGGAGGCGGCCCAGGACCTGCATGTCCTCGGCAGAGTGGGAGGGGGAGTTGAAATGTTGGGCCACAGGGCGGTGGGGTTGATTGGTGCGGGTATCCCAGAGATGTTCCCTGATGCGCTCTGTGTGGAGGCATCCAGTCTTCCCATTGTAGAGAAGACCGCATTGGGAGCAACGGATACAATAAGTGATATTGGTGGATGTGCAGGTAAAACTTCAGCCACATACTTGTAAATTTTTTCTGCATCCTTCCGATAGCAGGGAGACCAGAACTGAATGCAGTATTCCCAAACTTGCCTAACCAATGCCTTGTACAGCCAAAACATGACATTCCAATTCTAATACACAATGTACTGACCAATGCACAAAGACAAGTGTACCAAACATCTACAAAAACAGAAATTGCTGGAAAAGCTCAGCAGGTCAGACAGTATCTGTGGACAGCAATCAGAGTTAACATTTTGGGTCCAGTGACCCCTCCTGAGAACTCGAAAGTGAGGAATGGACACTAGGCCCAAAATGTTAACTCGAATTTCTCTCCACAGATGCTGCCTGACCTCCTGAGGTGCTCCAACAATTTCTGTTTTTGCTTCTGAAGCCCAGCATTCATAGTTCTGTTTTTATTTAGTGTGCCAAAATTCTTCTTCACCTGTCTGTCTACCTGCACCCCAAGGTCTCTTTGCTCAATACTCCTCCAACACTCCTTACCATCAAATGTTTAAGTCCTGCTCTGATTTGCTTTACCAAAATGCAACTCTCATATTTATTTGAATTAAACTCCATCAGCTACTTGTGGGCCCATCGGCCTATCTGATCAAGGTTCCATTGTACTCTGAGATAACCTTTTTCTCTGTCTACCCCATCACCAATTTTGCTGTCATCTGCAAACTTACTAACTATTCCTCCTATATTCACATCCAAGTACCTTATATAAATGACAAAAAGCACTGGACCCAGTACAGATCCTTTTGGCATAACATTGGTCACAGGCCTCCAGTTTGATAAACAACTCTCCACACCACCGTGTCTCCTACCTTCAATTGGACTGGAGTGGGGAGTGTTGCCAAACAAAGAGACCTTAGGATGCAGGTTCATAATTCCTTGAAAATGGAGTCGCACGTAGACAGGGTAGTGAAGGTGGCATTTGGCATGTCTGCCTTTATAGGTTGGTGCATTGAGTATAGGAATTGTGATGTCACCTTGCGGCTGTAGAGGACATTGGTTAGGCCTCTTTTGGAATACTGTGTTCAATTCTGGCCTCCCTGCTACAGGGTGGATGTCATGAAACTTGAAAGGGTGCAGAAAAAAGATTTACAAGGATATTGCAGGAATTGGGGGGAGTTTCAGCTGAATAGGCTGGGGCTATTTTCGCTGGAGCATCAGAGACTGATGGATGACCTTATGGAGATACTAGTCAGTGTGGACAGGCAAAATCATTGCAGAAATAAAAAAAAATAGCTCTTTCTTAATAGCAAAACTGCTTCTGGAAATATCTGCAGAAACAACAATTGGTATCTCAGATCTATGGATTTTTTGTTAGCAAACCATATACAGGATATGGAACTAAGGTTGGCAAATGGGGTTAGGATAGAGTGAAACCATCTTTTTGAATGGCATAACAGGTTCAAGGGATTGACTTGCATACTCTCATTCCAATAAAGATTGTACAAGTCTGCTATTACACTGTTAGCATGCTAATCAGGCTCAGATACCAGTCTGGTCATGGCAATCATCAATATTTGTTAGTTGATCCAAAGATAAGTGAACAAAACGATTGTCATTTTACTGATGTTACTAGTATCATTTTGTTTTCTGTATTAATTCTATTGACAAGCGTGTTGTTCGAACCAACTCTGTAAAATATACGGGTAAATGAATATATTGACCAAATGGGAGTAATTTTACTTAGACTAAGCAGTTAAATCACTCAGTTAGACAATTTAGAATTAGATTATAGGTCCAAACAGGCTGTTAAAATTAGGTCTTTACAAGACTCTAGCACCTAAGGCAAATCAATTTGGCTAACCCTAGTTAAGGCACGTGTGTATAACATCTCTGCTATTTGCAGAAATGGATAGATGAGAAATAAAGCAAGACCGATTAATGCTTTTGTTTAAGCAAGGTTATTTGGTCCATGACCACTTGACATTAAATTCCATTTCCTATGAGACCTACTAATGAAATAGCTTTGTGAACAGTCTTTAAAGCTGTGAGTGGCAGTATCTGTTAATACAAAAAAAATTGAGAGTTTTATTGCTCAGATTTGTTTGGGCAATGGTATTCAAACTTATTCTATACTTCAACTATGTATCATCTTTCTCATTTTGATTTTTTAAAACACCCAGTCAGGGGATTATTGACAGTTCTGAGGTAAGATAGGGTATGTTATATAATTAAGGATATCATATTGCACCATTATGTTGAATCACTTTAAAACAAATTTCCTGATAATCTAAGACAGAAGAAAATCTACAACATGAGAAAATCACTTTGAAAAAGAATATGAGATTTGGAGATGATATCCTCCTAGCCCTTCTAGTTGGAGGGAAGTAGTGAATTCATCTCAAATTGGAATAAGATATCTACAAACAGCAAATATGTTAAGCATGGCAGTTAATAATAAAGTGGCATCATGCACTGGGATGAAGTTGAGGGGATTTTTTAATGTAAAATTTTGAGGGTTAACAAAACAACATTACTGCAAATTTCTCAATGTTTTTGTACCTAGGACAAACAGCACCACCTAACGTCTTGATAAATACAATTATTTTGACAATACCTATGCTTGGAAGGGCTCCATTAAATTTGTAGCAGTTAAAAAGATCGTGTAAGAATTTTCACGTTGCCCTTTCAGTTATATTCAGTGATACACAACTTCTAGTGATCGAATGACATTTGGGGGTAAAATGGATACTGGCTACATTTAAGAACATGTCTCACATCAACCACAAATAAACAAACTCGAAATATTGTGTTACTGCAAAATGAAATAGCAAGAGGAAAGGCTTTTCTATGATAGCAGTTCAGCAAGGAAGGAAAATATTGTATCATCTATCATGGGAGAGACAACGAGGCAGATACTGGGCATTGAGCACTGCATAGATAGATTTAGGTGAGAAAAAATGAATGGAGGCTTGAGTGACAGATCAACATTGGGCTGGATAGAATGGGCAGAATGGCCTTTTTCTGCACCATATACTCCATGCAATCCTATGGGAGGACTTTACAAAGGAAGATTGTTATGGCACTTTGTATACTCACTATACAGACTGCATAATTATCTAAACTTCCCATTCAGTTACTAAATCAAATATCTATCCATACAACTAGCATGCTTATAATAATGCACATAGGCAGCTTTATCCTGAAACGAGAAAACATTGACATAAGTTGACAGAGAAGGCAAATAACATTTGGAAACTGTGTCCACTGAAGATGGTGCTTGGCTGCTCGCAGCCAATTCAGAGACCTTGAAGCAATATTATGATTTGTGCACCATCAGATCAGCGGCATACGAGTGGCTTTTCAAAGTTGGCATTAATTGCATGTCACTACATGGCTCCATACCAATGACCAGAAACAAGCCTGATAGGATACAGCTCTTTAACAGCAGGTATTCCAGCATAGAATTCAGACCCTAATGACCACAAAAATAGGGAAGTAGGAATTTAGTACATTTTTAAGAAGCTACCTGACGCTTTCACCCTTGTGCAACCTGTAGAATAACATCTACATTTGCTGAGAAATAGAATAGACTAACAACATATTTTAATGAAACATTTTCACTACGCTGAATATTACTGTATGTACAATGTTGCAGTTATGCAGCAGAGCTCATATGTTGAAGCCAATTTTACTTTTATGGGCTTTAAAGAGCAAAGAACAACAATACTCATTGTACAAAAAGGACAGCTGACATATGTGCCTGCAATAAACCAACGATAGACTGTACAGATAGCTATGGCAAACCAAATAAGGTATGGGCATAACCAATAGTTGGACCTCTGATGCATTAACCTTCTTTTTCTCATCCCTGTCTCAGGTTTCTGTCAACACAGTATTGTATGCTGTACCCATGTTTCTGGGTGGGTCAGGGCTGGAGGGAAGATGAGAAATACAGATGTTTGCTGAACAGATTTTTTATTTTCCTTATAACTTTATGCATAATATGATTTCAATGACTCAGTTTTATCAGACATGGAATAATTTAATGTGCAGAATTTCACAAAGCAGCTATAATTGAATTTTAATGCAGAACCTGTAGTAATGTGTCTGGAAGGTGCTGAAGCACTGTGCAAATTTATAAATAAACACTTAGCTTGGTACAAAATCAAAAGAAAGCATTAATATTTGCATTGTGGGGGGGTAAGCTCTTACATAATAATATAAATCAGCAATTTGTAATAACTGTTTTAAAGCTATGCATGCAGTCCTTTTTTTTGCATTGTCATTATAAATTCCTACTTCCCCGATTATAATAGTACTGCTCACATAAAGTAGTCAAGATGTAATTAGATCCTTTGGCCAGTAATAACATTGCAGCACCTTTATTTGTTGGACAGTAGAATTCCAATGCAACAAATTTAAGAGGGAGGTTTTTCATAAAAGTTGGAATTTTCATTAAATGGCATCGACCTTGATCTCAGTCCTTCTCTAAGTGCTTCACAGTTAATGCAGGACTTTTAAAGTGTTATCAATGTTGCAATGTTGGGAAACGCTGACAACAATTTGTGTATTGCAAGATACCATCTACAACAATAAGATGCATGATAAGACCATTTACTTGTGATGCTGGGATTTCTTTTCAAATAGTGCCAGCTGATCTTTTATGACTTCCCAAGTAGGCAGATGGACACTTCATTCAACAAGAACCATAGAAATAATAAGCACAGAAGTTGTCCATTTGGCCCACCCGAAAACACCTGGTTACCCTTTCTAATTCCATCTTCCTGCCGACAACCCATAGCCCTGCAGTTTACAACACTTAAGGAGCAGATCAGGTACTTTTTAAGAGAGGTTAGGGTCTATGCCTCTACCACCAACTTGGACAGCGAATTCCAGAAACTTACCACCCTCTGCATGAAAGGGATTTCCTCACATCACCTCTAATCCTTCTGCCACTGAGCTTGAATCTATGACCACTGGTTTTTGAACTCTCTATCAAGGGAAACAACTCTAACCTCTCCAGTCTCTCCTTGTTGTTACAGTTCTCCAGCCCTGGCAACAGTCTAATAAATCTTCTCTGCACTCTCTCCAGATCAATTATTTCCTTCCTGTAAGGTGGTGACCAGAATGCATACAATACTCTAATTGTGGCTTCACCGGTGTTGTATGGTTTCAACTCTATATCTGCACTTTTGTATTCTATACTTCTGTGGAGGCCATACAAATGACATTAGAGCACTCTCTCTAAACTGAATTGGACTGTCAACTTGGATTGTGTTCAAATTTCTGGAGTGGGACGGGAGCACAGAACCTGCTCAGACCCAAGCGGTAAGAGTGCGATTACTATTAACATGAATATAAACATTTGAGAAAACCTGACAGTAAGTGTGCACAGTAGATGCTAAATACGTATATAAGGAAAAGAAAGTGAATATTGATAGAAAAATACCTTACAATGAAACCTAAATTATTAAGTGGAGAGAAACAGAGCTAACATTGAATCCAGTGACCCTGAAGAACAGTCTGAAGAGGGGTCACTAGACTTGAAATGTGGACACCGTCTCTTGCTCCACAGAGGCTGCCAAACCTGCTCGGTTTCTCTAGCAATTTCTGTTTTTCTTTGTTTCAGATATGGTCTTAGTTTTACAGAATTATTAAGTGATGTTAACAGAAGTCACAGGCCCTTCCCAATACTTCCTCATACCGTAGAATCCCTACAGTGTGGAAGCAGGCCATTCGGTCATTGAGTTGCCACCAACGCTCTGAACAGCATCCCATCGAGACCCCCGCCCCCACCCTATCCTTGTAACCATGCATTTCCCATGGCTAATCCACCTAACCTGCATATCCCAGGACAGTATGGGTAATTTGGCATTCCCAATCCACCTAATCTGCACATGTTGGATTGTAGGAGGAAACCCAAACACTCAGGGAGAATGTGCAAACTCCGCACAGACAGTCACCCAAAGGTGGAATCGAACCCAGGTTCCTGGTGCTTTGAGCAGCAGTGCTAACCACTGAGCCACCATGTGGCCAAAATACTGCAATACTGAAATAATCAGTGTAGTAATACCTACATGCTCATGTTTCAGTCATATACCTGATGTGTTGCCTTGTGAAAACAAATCTGATTAAAATCTAACCTCAAGGTGGCTCTGCTATATTCTGACTGCCATTCTACCTTTCTCAACATTTCTCTTCCCCTATTCAAATTGGTGGGTTTTTTGCTGTCCAGAGGAGGAAATCAGTAGACAGCTATGGTGGCAAATGTTCATGTTCTTGTGCACATCTTGTTTTCTTTGGATTGTCTGTTAGCTCAATTAGCTGGATGGTTGGTTTATAATACAGAACTGGCTGGAGTTACCATATAGGTACTGCCTTCTCAAGCTCGCCCCTTGCCTGAGCCTAACCCTCAGGTTAAACTCAGCATCCAGCTGTCTCTATAAGAGAGCAGCCCAATGGTCTTTTGGGACTTTGGCGATTTCACTTCCTTAATTTCTCTTATTTGCTTTCTCACCTGCTCGCTAAACCTTCAGTTTTCCTGTTGATTCTCAATTGTTTTATCTGCTTTGCTGCCATAAGTACACTTTTCTTTCTAATATTAATTTCTACCTCTTTTTTCACTGGATTGTTTTCTCTTAGGGGGAATATATCTTGTCTATACCTGAGTCTTCCATTCTTTGAAGGTAACCCATACTTCAGTCACTGTTTATCTTGCCAAAGTCTTGCTTCAGTCAATCCTGACTAGCTCTATTCTTGTTCCTTTGAATTCAGGTCTTGCCAATTGATTTTGCTCACTCTGGTTTGTTGCACGTCATCCTTCACCGCCATCCTGTACCTTATGATACACTGATCATTGTCTCTTAATTGTTCCCCTACTGACACTTGATCCACTTCATCCACCTCTTTCTAAGGTTCTAGTCCAAGAATGCATCTACTTTTGTTGGGATGGACACATCTTGCTATAGGAAACATTCCTGAACACAATCTAGGAACACTCACTCATTGTTGACCCTTGCACTACCAGTATCCCAGTCCATACTTAGACCGCCATTATAACTAATGTTATAATTTTAATGTTGACCGTTAACTCTAATTTCCTGTAGATTTGTTCCTCTACATCATTTCCACTAGGTGGTGGTCTATAGACTATACAAAGCAATGTAGTTGTATCCAATTTATTTCTTAGCTCTTGCCAAACTGACTGTGCTTGAATCCTGAGAGACATCCTCCATTTCCAGCACTGCACTGCTCTTCTTAATTAATAATGCTTCCCCATGTTCTTAGGTCCCTTTTAAATTTTTCCTCTCTCACCTTAAACCTATCCTTCTAGTTTTGGACTCTCCCACCCCAAGGAAAAGACTTTGTCTATTTATCCTATCTATGCCCCTCATGATTTTATAAACCTCTATAAGGTCACCCCTCAACCTCCGATGCTCCAGGAAAATAGCTCCAGCCTGTTCAGCATCTTACCTATAGCTCAATACCTAGCAACATCCTTGTAAATCTTTTCTGAACACTTTCATTTTTATCAATATCGTGTCCGGGAGAAGGGAGGGGAGTGCTAGTTTCCAGCCCTGAAACCCCGGTCTCAGCCATTGCAGGATAGAGGCCAGCAGCACAATCCCCGAGGCATGGTGACTTGGTGTGAAGGCCCAGTAATGCAGGGCGGGGGTTATGCTCAAAGCCCAGAGGTGTGGTGTCACAGGGTGGGGGTTGGGAATGTCGCGTTGAGTTAGAGGATCAGCCATGATCAACATGTATGGCTAAGCAGGCTTGATGGTCTGAATGACCTAGTCTTGCTTCTATTGCCTATTTTTCTATGTCAGACAATCTGCTTTTTTTCATAATATATCTTGAAATGTTTAGCATCAGCAAAGGCAAATGAGGACTCTTCTTTTACATTTCCTCCAAAGGACAACAACAAAAGTCAACTTCGATTATTTGCTGAGAACTTCAGCATGACATGTCAACGTCACAAACCCTTGATGGAGAAGTGACAGAAAATCAAACTGAAATGACAAGTCGATGCATGATTCTCGTAACTGGAGGGCGATTCTGACAGTTATAGTGAAAGAATAAAATCATTGACTGCAGCAAACCCACAATTGAGAAGTATTCTCCTCTGATGCATACATTAAACATATGCCTTTTTCATATTAGTGAAGGTCAATATGGGTCTGAAAGCACTAAGCATTTCTTTGAAAGCCTTAACTTCTTGCGAACAAATGGCAAAATGATAAAATGATGCATTTACATTATTTTAAACAATGAATTCCTAAGAATTTCAACATGGCTCTCAAAACAAGAAAATTTGCATGAAATTATGTTAGCAGTCAAAATTAGAGTAAAAGAAAAGCAAGGATTGATAAAGTCTAAAGAACAGTCTTATTCAACATAAGTCATTAACCCTGCTTCTCTCTCCAGCGAAGCTGCTAGACCAGCTGAGTACTCACAACATGGCGCAGTGATAATGAGTCTACCCATGGGCCTGGAGGCCCAGGTTCAAATCATACCCACTGCAGATGTGTCTGAAAATGTCTGAACAAGTTGGTTAGAAAATATCTATATGTGAAAAGGCCAGTCAGTTCATCCATCCTTATCCGTGCACCGACTGGCCTTTTCACATATCATATAAATATCTTGTAAACAACCTGTTCAGACATGTTATGACATTTTGGTGACTGACAATTTAACACAAAAAAGCGTGCTCCACTTTTCTGAGGAGATTCTGTTCAGGGCTCCCTCAGAAATGCAGAACTGTACATTTATTCTGACAGTTCTTTCATAGCATACAGCTGTCAGAGGAAGACAAACCATGCTCCCTTTTTAAAGCAGTCAGTTGTTGAAACTTAAAGATTCAGACGGCCTTTTTGACAGCTGCTGTCAAAGGGTAAGTACACAAGGTAACTGTTATGTTAGAGTGTGGGATGCCAGATCAGTCAGGGGTAAAGGTGTCAGCCAAGCCAGTAGGGTGCTAAGCTGGTAGGGTGACAGCTACGTAGGATGTCAGATGGGAATGGTGTCAATTGGGTAGCTGCCAGCAGGAGAGGAGGCAGGGTGACAGCTGGGAAGGGAGCCAGGGTGTAAGGGGGCAGTTGTGTGTTTAGGGTAGCTTGGGTGGTCTAGAAAAATCAAGTCTGGTGGTGGGTTGGGAAGCTCAGCTATGAGGAAACTGTTCAAGTTTGTGGGGGAGGGGGGGGGAAGGTTGAGTTGAATGTAGTCCAGCATGCAACAGGGAAAATATTGAATGGGTTTGGGACAGGGTTGCTAGGTAGCATTTCCTCTAATTTTCTTTGCAAGTGCGTGGCCCTGAAGCCCACGTTCAGCAGCGACTTCTGGAACAGCGAGTAATTGCTGCAGCTGGGAGGCCATCACCAATTGCAATGCATGGAATCTTGAAGCAACTAAGTATGGGGTCTGTTTAATAGCTACTCAGGACCAAGACTATGTATTTAACAATCTAACTTTTCCTGTGTAACTTTTATTTAACTTCATCAGAGCTATCCAAAGTCTCAAACGTTTTATGAGCCTTTTGTGAGGTTCCAGGCATAGTGAGGTTGTACTGTGGGAAGTTTAATTTCTCACGTAATTGCTTTGGAGTTATGATGAGAATTCTGCAGGATTCCTTTGCACAAATTACACATATATTCACAAAAAAAAACTGTCTGACCAGCAGAAAATCTACTTTTTTCAGTTTTGGGTAACCTTGCTCAAATATTTTACTTTTAAGCATTCCAAGAATTTCATCTGGGGTTAAAAAATATTTCAGCATTCACAGGATGCAACCTTTTGCATAAAAAAAAAATCTGGCACGGCAGCATTTAACAATAAAATATTAATTACAAATGCTGCTTAAAATAAATCCCATCACATTATATCACTTACAAACTATCCAAACTCATAAAAAGTGCATTTGTTTTAACATTCAATCTATGAAAAGCACTGATAATATATCGGTACCAACATAATTAAGCCCGAATTCCAAACTAATTCAAATGGACAAATTTTCAATCTGCCTACCAGTATCTTTTGAGGTAAGCTTTCGTCTTGCTTTTAAGACTGGTTGTGATGCTTCCACTGAACCGGGAGGGAATGTAATTTCCCGCCTTAATGGAGGTTGCTGTTGTTGTGGAACAACAACCTGTGAGGCTGGAACTGGAGGGCCAACCTTCTGCATCTTCATGGACGACATATAGGGAGATTTGTTGGGAGACATTCGGTTTTCTAAAGATCGCTGAAAGGGAGCTGGACTTGGTGCTCTGGAAATGTGGTTTGGCATTGAAGGAGTAGTCTGGTAGGAGGACTGAGGAGGCCGTGAGATAGGAGGCATGGAAGCTGAAGACATGTATGAAGGCTGACGCTGGTTCACATGAGAAGGCCATTGACCTTCATGGTTCATTCTCTGGTCAGGTAATACCATTTCATCAGTGCGATTCATCCCTGCATATGGCGATGCCTGCGGAGGTGCTCCGGGGCCTTGCCTGTTTGGATATGGGTAAGGCATATCATTCCGTGATTGCCACATGCCCTGCTGTGGCCCTTCAGTGGAGGATACTTGCATTGGTCCTCCCATCATTTGTGGTGGCATTCCATGTTGCTGCACTGGACCTGGACCCTGCATTCTCTCTCTATTGTATGTTAACGGATACTGGTTTTGCATGGATCTCCTGTCTGGTCCAGTGTAAGTGTTTCCATATTGGTTGTACATTTCCTGCTGTTGGTTGCCATACTGCATGTTGTACATGTCACTCTCATGACGCTTTGGTGGAGGACCATACATGCCTTCCATGGGTCGCTTATAGTTCTGTGCATCAAAATAGAAACAATGATAAATACACGTGTAAAGGCACATATTTTTGTAAAAATTCTTTCATTAAAGGCATGTTGATTTATTTGTACAATCTACGATCAGCTAGGAATAGAAGCTAAATAATGACAAAGGTGCATGTTCAGGAAAAGTATGTTGAAGTATCACAGAAATGAGAACCCTATAGCTCGGAGAAAACTCCGCTCTAACATAATTTAATCAGAAGTATGTTTCAGGGTTTGAAAACTCATCAAACTAAATTGCCCAATTTCATGAGCAACACTGAATTTCTTGAAGATCCCCCACTTTGATATCTGTAGCCAAACTAGATGAGCACTATAAACTAAGGAGATCATGACTGCAATGATTTTTAATATGTCACCATTTAAGTTAATACCAAAAACTTAAATGAGAGTGAAAGTTTACTGGAAGCTCCTTTTGTCAAAAGAACCATATCCCATTATGCACAGAAAAATGATAACAATAAAAAAAGACTTAAGAAATAAAACCATGGATGCTGGAACTCTGAAACAAAAACTGAAATTGTTGGAGAATGTCAGATCTCGAGCATCCATGGAGAAAAAGCAGAGTCAGAGTTTCCGAACAAGTGACCCTTCTTCAGTTTTTAGATTAGAGTGGTGCTGAAAAAGCACAGCAGGTCAGGCAAAAGCCCTTCATCATTCCTGATTTTCCTGCTCCTCGGATGGTGCCTGACCTGCTGTACTTTTCCAGCACCATTCTAATCTAAACTCTGGTTTCCAGCATCTGCAGTCCTCACTTTTGCCTAATTGATTTTGACCCTTCTTCAGAACAGCTAGGAAAAATTTATGCAGATGACCAGGGGTGGGAAAGGGAGTGACGAATAGGTGAAAATAAAGCTGAGAGAGAGATAAGAGCAGTTGGACAGGCAAAGGAATGGTAAGTTGGGGAGAAAGGGCGGTACGGCAGCTCAGTGGTTAGCACTGCTGTCTCACAGCACCAGGGACTCGGGTTCAATTACAGACTCGAGTGACTGTCTGTGTGGAGTTTGTACATTCTTCCAGTGGCAGTGTGGGTTTCCTCTGGGTGCTCCAGTTTCCTCCCAATTCCAAAGATATGTAGGTTAGATGGATTGGCCAGTGCGAGTCCAGGGATGTGCAGGCTAGGTAGACTGGGGAAATGGAGGGTTACCAGGATAGGGTAGGAGGGTGGATGCTTTTCAGAGGGGCAGTGTGGATTTGATGGGCCAAATGGCTTGTTTTAGATTAGATTAGATTACATTACATTACAGTGTGGAAACAGGCCCTTCGGCCCAACAAGTCCACACCGACCCGCCGAAGCGCAACCCACCCATACCCCTACATTTACCCCTTACCTAATACTACGGGCAATTTAGCATGGCCAATTCACCTGACCTGCACATCGTTGGCCTGTGGGAGGAAACCGGAGCACCCGGAGGAAACCCACGCAGGCACGGGGAGAACGTGCAAACTCCACACAGTCAGTTGCCTGAGGCGGGAATTGAACCCGAGTCTCTGGCACTGTGAGGCAGCAGTGCTAACCACTGTGCCGCCCACTGTAAGGATTCAATGAGAAAGAAAAGCTGCTAATGGGGACTACCAGTGGGTGAAAATGGGTTGGCTATGATGAAAGCAACCCATATGATGAAAAGGCGTGGGGTGAGTAAAGATGGTGCTACGGCACTAAAATTATTGAACTCTATATATAGAGTCCTGAAGCAGATGATGAGAAGCTATTCTTCCAGCTTGTTCCAAACCTCATTGGACCGCTGCAGTCGTCCCAAGACAGAATTCTTGGCTAGAAAATACAGTGAGCTGGTGAAGTGGCAGGCAACCAGAGGCTTGGATTGATATTTGCTGTCAGAATGTAGGTGCTCCACAAGAGGTTACTCAGTCTGCATTTTGTCTTCCCAGCAGACAGGAGATCACATTAATAATCAGCGAATACAGCAGTGAAGTGCATTGTGCAAAGTGCAGGTAAGTAACTACTTCACCTGCAATTTCCATCTGGGGCCTTGAATAGTTAAGACAGAAGTAGTAAAAGGTGTTCCATATTTTGTGATTGCATGGGCAAATGCCAAGGGGAGGTGTTCAGAGTGGAGCAGAGTGTCTAATTAGATTTAGACTGGGAAGGTGAGTGAACTGATATATTTGGGCAGTAGCTAAACTGGGGACACTGCACGTGTAGTGTCTCCCACTTGCCCTCCTCCTTTAACCAAAAGAAAACCTCTGTGGTGTTTTGATAAGGTAAGGATTTTCTTTTTCTTTGTGTGCTGGTAATTAGCATGATTGATAAACTTCTTAAATTTCATTTATCTATTATTTGATGTTATAGTTGGACTAAATTAAGCTTAAGAGTAAAGATGGCAGGAGATCCCGTGTTATGCTCATCTTGCTCAATGTGGGAGCTTAGGGACGCGGCTGATGTCCCTGATTCCTTCACGTACAGGAAGTGTGTTCAGCTGCAGCTCTTGTTAGACCGTATGACGGCTCTGGAGCTGCGGATGGACTCACTTTGGAGCATCCGCGATGCTGAGGTGGTCGTGGATAAGACGTTTAGCGAATTGGTCACACAACAGATTAGGATTGCTGAGGGAGAAAGGAAATGAGTGATCAAAAGGCAGAGAAAAGGCAGTCCAGGTGTCCCCTGCGGTATTCTGTTTTGGATACTGTTGGGTGAGATGGCTCACCAGGGGAAGGCAGCAGTAGCCAAGTTCATGGCACCATGGCTGGCTCTGCTGTTCAGAGGAAAGTGAGGACTGCAGATGCTGGAGATCAGGGCTGAAAATGCGCAGCAGGTCAGGCAGCATCCAAGGAGCAGGAGAATCGACGTTTCGGGCATGAGCCCTTCTTCAGGAATGAAGAAGGGCTCATGCCCGAAATGTCGATTCTCCTGCTCCTTGGATGCTGCCTGACCTGCTGCGCTTTTCCAGCAACACATTTTCAGTTCTGCTGTTCAAAGGCCTGGAAAAAGAGTGGAAGGGCTACGTCATAGCGGATTCAATTGTAAGGGGAGTAGATAGGTGGTTCTGTGGTTGAAAATGAGACTCCTGAAAGGTATGTTGCCTCCCAAATGAATGGGTCAGGGATGTCTCAGATCAGCTGCAGGACATTGAGGGCGGAGGGTGAATGGCCAGCTGTCATGGTGATACAAGCACCAAAGATATAGGTAATAGGCAGAATGAGGTCCTACAAGCGGAATTTAGGAAGTTAGGAGCCAAAAAATGTAGGACCTCAGAAATAGTAATCTTAGGACTGCTACCAGTGCCATGTGTTAGTCAGAGTAGAAGTGAAAGAATAGGCAGAATAGTTTGAGAGATGTGGAGGAAGGAAGGGTTCAGATTTTTGGGACACTGGGACCAGCTCTGGGGGAGGTGGGACTAATACAAATCAGACGGTCTACACTGGAACCAATGTCATAGGGGGGTACTTTTGCCAACGCTGTTGGGCAGGATTTAAACTAAAGTGGCAGGGGAAACTGAAGCCGGTAAGGGACTAGATAATGAAGTCAGCGTGACTAAGGGGAAGAGTAGGCAGGGAGCAGATGATGAATGCAAAGGGACAGGTGGTCTAAGGTGCATCCATTTTCATGCGAGAACTGTAGTACGTAAGGCAGATGAACGTAAGGCTTGGATTAGTACCTGGAAGTATGATGTTATTGCTATTACTGAGGCTTGGTTGAGAGAAGGGCAAGATTGGCAAATAAATATCCCAGGATTTAGATGCTTCAGATGGGATAGAGAGGGAGGTAAAAGGGGTGGAGGAATTGCATTACTGGTCAAACAGGATATCACTGCTGTGCTGAAGGAGAGCACTATGGAGGACTTGAGCAGTGAAGCAATATGTGCAGAGCTCAGAAATAGGAAGGGTGTAGTAACAATGTTGGGGCTGTACTACAGGCTTCCCAACAGCGAACGTGAGATAAAGACACAAATATGTAGTCAGATTATGGAAAGATGCAGGTACAACAGGGTGGTGGTGATGGTAGATTTTAATTTTTTCCAAAAGTGACTGGGATTCAATTAGTGTTCAAAGTTTAGATGGAGCAGAATTTGTAAGGAGCATCCAGGAGGGTTTTATAGAGCAGTGTGTAAATAGTCCAAATCGGGAAGGGGATCATACTGGACCTGGTGTTGGGGAATGAGCCCGGTCACGTGGTTGAAGCTTTAGTAGAGGATTATTTTGGGAATAGTGATCATAATTCCGTATGCTTTAGAATACTCATGGACAAAGACGAGAGTGGTCCTAAAGGAAGAGTGATAAATTGGGGTAAGACCAACTAAAGCAAAATTCGGTAGGAGCTGAGAAATGTGGATTGGGAGCAGCTGTTTGGGGGTAAATCCACATTTAATATGTGAGAGGTTTTTAAAGATAGGTTGATTAGAGCACAGGACAGACATGTCCCTGTGAAAATGAGGGATAGAAATAGCAAGATTAGGGAACCATGGATGACGGGCAGAAGTGTGAGACTAGCTGAGAAGTAATAGGAAGCGTACGTAAGGTCTAGTCGACTGAAAACAAAGTTTTTGAATAATATCGGGAAAGTAGGACCAATCTGAAACAATGAATTAAGAGGACTGAAAGGGGCCATGAAAAATCTTTAGCAAACAGTGTTAACAAAAATCCGAAAGCCATTTATTCGTATACAAGGAGCAAGAGGGCAACTAGAGAAAGGGTTGGTCGACTCAAGGACAAAGGAGGAAAGTTATGCGTGAAGTCCAAGAAAATGTGAGATTCTAAATGAGTACTTTGCGTCAGTATTCACCGAGTAGACGAACATGGCGGATGCTGAAGTTAGGGATAGATGTTTGATTACTTTAGGTCAAGTCAGCATAAGGAAGAAATGTTGAGTATTCTAAAAGGCATTAAGGTGGACAAGTCTCCAGGTCTGGATGGGATCTATCCAGGTTACTGAGGGATGCAAGAGAGGAAATAGTTGGTGCCTTAACAGATATCTTTGCAGCATCCTAGAATGCGGGCGAGTCCTAACGGACTGGAGAATTGCTTATGTTGTCCCTTTGTTTAAGGAAGGTAGCAGGGATAATCCAGGTAATTATAGATGAACCAGATGTCAGTGGTAGGGAAGCTGCTGGAGAAGATAGAGGGATAGGATCTATTTACATTTGGAAACAAATGGGCTTATCAGTGATAGGCAGCATGACTTTGTGCAGGGAAGGTCATGTCTTACTAACTTAATAGAATTCTTTGAGTAAGTGACTAAGTTGATTGATAAGGGAATGGCTGTAGATGTCATATACATGGACTTCAGTAAGATGTTTGATAAGGTTCCCCATGGTAGGCTGATGCAGAAAGTGAAGTCACACAGGGTCCAGGGTGTACTAGCTAGATGGGGAGAGAACTGGCCGGGCAGCAGGAGACAGAGAGTAGTAGTGGAAGGGAGTTTCTCAAAATGGAGAACTGTGACCAGTGGTGTTCCACTGGGATTTGTGCCAGGACCACTGCTGTTTGTGATATACATAAATGATCTGGAGGAAAGTATGGGTGGTTTGATTAGCAAGTTTGCAGATGACACGAAGATTGGTAGAGTAGCAGATTGTGAAGGGGACTGTCAGAGCATGCAGCAAAATATAGATAGATTGGAGAGTTGGGCAGAGAAATGGCAGTTGGAGTTCAATCCTGGCAAATGCGAGGTGATGCATTTTGGAAGGTCCAATTCTAGAATTCTATATGGTAAATGGAACAGCCCTGAGGAAAATTGATGTTCAAAGAGATCTGGGTGTAGAGGTCCATTGTACCCTGAATGTGGCAACTCAGGTCAATAGAGCCATCAAGAAGGCATATAGCACGCTTTCCTTCATCAGACAGAATATTGAGTACAAGATTTGGCAGGTCATGTTACAATTGTATAGGACTTTGGTTTGGCCACAATTGGAATACTGCGTACAGTTCTGGTTGCCACATTATCAGTAGGATGTGGATGCTTTGGGGAGGGTGCAGAGTAGGTTTACCAGGATGTTGCCAGGTATGGAGGGTGCTGGCTATGAAGAGAAGTTGAGTAGATTAAGATTGTTTTCACTAGAAAGATGGAGGTTGAAGGGGGACCTGATTGAGGTCTACAAAATCATGTGAGGTATAGACAGAGTGGATAGCAGGAAGCTTTCTCCCAGAGTGGAGACTCAATTACTCTTGGGTCATAGGTTCAAGATGAGAGGGGAAATGTTTAAGGGACAGATGCATGGAAAGTTCTTTATGCAGAGGTAGTGGGTGCCTGGAACGTGTTGCCAGTGGAGATGGTAGAGGCGAGCACGATAGCGTCACTTAAGATGTATCTAGACAGATACATGAATGAGCAGGAGCAACAGGATACAGATCCTTGGAAAATAGGCAACAGGTTTAGATAAAGGATCTGGATCAGTGCAGGCTTGCAGGGCCAAAGGGCCTGTTCCTGTGCTATAATTTCCATTGTTCTTTGTATATTTAAGACCTCAAAACGAGTAGGTAAAACTGATGCTCCAACAATGGTGTTGGTCTATTATGTGCTTCTGGTTGGCAAATGGAATTAAAATGTCTTTCTCTTAGAGCAGACGGATCGGAAATTAAAGGCAGTTCTTGAAAAAGTTTAGAGAAGAGCCAAAAAGAATGCAGCTAAACCACCATTAAAATATGTTCTCTAGAGCACATTGCCTTGTAGCATTGGCAATGATCTGAAATTCGCTGTTTCCAAGGGTGGTGATAATGAACACGATCAACGATTTAAAGAAGAAACTGGGTAGGAAATAAACTTGCAGGATTATGTAGCTAAGTGAGAAAATGTAGCTGACTGTAACGTTCTCACGTAAGCCAGTAAGGACTTGATTGGCCAAATGGCATCCTTCTGTGCTGTGCAGTGCCAAGAGACAGCCTGTGTCCCGAAGGAAATATCATGCAATTTAAAGTTATTTGCAATGTACCAAACAAGGAAATATAACAATACCTCACAATCATTTAAATTTATTTTAAAGATGAACTGCATTACTTCACTTTTAATATGCACATTTGCAACTTCACCTGCTGCTGTGGATAAATTCCTGTCTGATGGCCTCCATATGCTGTCTGTCCTGAGGGGGGACCTTGGCCTGGGTACTGTTGCCCATAAGGATCATGCCTGCAATGGAAGTGTTTTAACGTAAAATCTTAAAAATGTACTGTCCCTAATTGATAAAGTAACTTAACTTGATTGCAAACTAATGACTGCCTTTCATTAATTTAACTAAAAGAAACTGCTGCCCATAATTTCAGTTAAGATAGTTGATCCAGCTTAAATGAAGGCAAACATAAAATTTCAAAATAATTCCTGTCACCTTTGCTTGGCAAATTGAAAAAAAACTTTTTATACTTATCAAAGTTAGTAGATAATATAATTACATGGATCAAGACAATTCACATCTGCAGCCAGGCATCTTGATGCAGCATAAATATTCTCAATTAAAACTAAATATTTTAGGATGACAGATAAAGTACAAAATTCTTATCTTGCAATCGCTGGACCCATATATGCTAGGATATTATAAGCATCACAAAAAATGCCCACCTAAAAAAGGTGGAGAGTTTATGAGGTATTGTCACCAAATTAAAAATATTGCTGGGTGAAATTAGTGTTTTACACAAATTTACGTCTAAAACCCTCAAAATGGATGGTCTCATAACAGTGCTAGTCCATAATGTGTTTTTAGCTGGTAAACCTTATGAACCCAACTTGTCTATGCTGACAAGGCTTCCTAAACTGAATTAGTTCCATTTTCCTGCATTTGGCCTATTTACCTCTAAACATTTCCTAGCCATATGCCTGCCCAAAGGTCTTTAAAACATTGTAATTGCATTTGCTTCTATCACCTTCTCTTGCAGCTCATTCCACATATGCACCACCTTTGTGTTGAAAATGTTGCCCTTCAGGTCTCATTTAAATCTTTCCCCTCTCACTTTTAACCTATGTTCTCTAGTTTTGAATTTGCTACCCTAGGGAAGACACCTTGGCTATTCATGTTATCTATGACCCTTATGATTTTATTAACCTCTATAAGGTCACCCCTCAGCCTCCTATACTTCAGTGTAAAAAAAGACCCAGCCTGGAATGAAAGTGTCCCCATTCTCTTGGGGCTGGAAATTAAAGGCAGTTTTACTGAAAAGAGTTTATAGCAACAGTGAAAAAACTGAAGATAAATTGCTCTAGTAATTTATTTCCTATACCATAATACATTGTAACATTCGTTGTGTATGGAGCAGAAGTGTCTGCTTACTAAAGTTCAGGTGAGTAAAAAAGCAGGGCAAAAATCTGAATGTCAGAAGCAATGCTACTCTCACAAATGTTTTAAGGATTAATTGAGTGAATATCGAAAGACCATATTTGTTTATAATTACCTTTGTTGTGTGGGATAGCGGTTTGGTGAGTACATGCTTGTGTCACTGTTTGATGACATCATGTTAGACTGACCTCCTGGAGGCCCCATATTGCCTTCAGGACCCATTCCATGTTCAGGCCTAGAAGAAAAAAATATTTTGTTGTGTTTCTGAAATAGTCACATAGTACCATATGAGAGATTATCAATCACAGGTACATGTGAAAAGTACTAGGCTATAGAATAAACTTTTTAAAAAATACATTCATGGAATATGTTGGCACTAGACAGCCCCACTTTTACTGTCTTCAACTATTGCAGTCTCCTGTGGTGTAGTGACAGCCACAGTGCCTTAAAAAAGGGAACTGCAGGATGGGTCAGTGATATAACTCCATGGCAGGATAGCATGTGGCTTGGCAAGGAATTTGCAGGTGCTGGTGCTGTCATGTATTTACTTTCCTTGAACTTCCAGATGCTCATAGTTGTGGTTTTAAGGAACCTTTGCCAGTTACTGCATTGCATCTTGTAGAACATACTGCTGCCGAGGTGAAGGGAGTAAATGTCTCTGATTGTTCTTTCCAGTTCAGTTTCTGGTCAATGACAACCCCTAGGATGCTGACAGTGGTGCATTCAACTTCAGTGATGTGAAGGCAAGGCCAGGGTGATGATTAGATTCTGTCTTGTTCTAGATTGTCATTGTCTGGTACTTCTGTGGCATGAATGTTACTTACAACTTATTAGACAAAGGCTAGGTGCTACAAGTTTGCACTGCATACAGATACAGACTGCTTCAATAGTTGAGGAGCAGTGAATGATGCTGAACATTGTGCAAATCATCAGCAAATATCCTCATCTCTGACCTCATAATCAAGGTAAGATTGAGGAAGAAGCTAAAAGATGCCTGGGCCTAGGATACTATCCTAAAGAGTTTTCATGGGCTGATATGACCCCGACTTCCAACAACCACAACCAGTAGCAGAATAGCATGACTCAACCAATGGAGAGATTCTGCCCACCTCCTTTTGTCCAGGTTCCTTGATGCCATAATTTATCAAATGCTGCATTGATGTCTAGAGCAGTCATTTGCACCTCAACTTCAGAATTCAGCTCTTTTGTCCATGTTTGGACTAAGGCCGTGATAAGGTCAGGAGCTGAATGGTTCTGGCAGAATCCAAACTGGGCAAAACTGAGCATGTTATTGCTGAGCAGATGCTGCTTGATAACGCTGGTGATGACACCTTGCATCACTTAACTAATGATCGAACTTAGACTAATGGCTCAGTTGGGCTTTTCCTGCATTTTGTGGTTAAGGTGTACCGGTGCAATTTTCCACAGTTTTGTGTAGCTGTCAGTCTTGTTGCTGTATTGAGACAAAGTGACTTGTGGTGCAGTTAGTTCAGGAGCACAATTCTTTACTATTATAGCCGGAATGTTGTCAGGCCATAGCTTTTGTAATATCTAGTGCCTTCAGCTATTTCCTGATTCCCCAGGAAGAGAATTGAATTGTCCGAAGACTGGCATCGGTGATGCTGCGTACTTCGGGAAGAAGCTGAAATGGATAGTTCAATTAGCGTATTTGACAGAAGATGAATGAAAATACTTCAGCCTAATCTTTTACTATACCTTAGGCTCTCACATCATTAATGATAGGAATATTTGTGAAGCCTTCATATCCTTTTAATTTTTCTTTTATTTATTCATTTTGTGGGATGCGGGCATTGCTGGCTGGACAGCATTTATTGCCCAACCTTAGTTGCCCTTGAGGTGGTGATGGTGAGCTGCCATCTTGAACCACTGCAGTCCACCTGCTGTAGGTTGACTCACAATGCCATTAGGGAGGGAATTCCAGGATTTTGACCCAGCGACAATGAAGGACAGCAATATATTTCCAAGTCAGGATGGTGAGTGACTTTGAGGGGAACTTGAATGTGGTGGTGTTTCCATATATCTGCTTCCCTTGCCCTTCTACAGGGAAGTGACCATGGGTTTGGAAAGTAATGTCTGAGGATCTTTGGTGATTTCTGCAGTGCATTTTGTAGATAGTACTCACTGCTGCTACTGAGCATCGATGGCGGAGGGAGTGAATGCTTGTGGGTATAGTGCCAATCAAACTGATTGCTTTGTCCTGGATGGTGTTTAAAATCTTGAGTGTTGTTGGGGCTGCACTTATTCAAGCAAGTGGGGAGTATTCCATCACATTCCTGAATTGTGCCTTGTAGAATGGTGGACAGGCTATTGGGAGTCAAGTGGTGAGTTATGTGCCACAGCATTCCTAGCTTCTGACCTGCTCATGTCGCCACAGTGTTTATGTGGTGAGTCCAATTGAGTTTCTGGCCAACGATAACCCCCAGGATACTGATAGTGGGGGATTCAGTGATGGTAGCACCGTTGAATGCCAAGGGGCAGTGGTTGGATTCGAGATGGTTATAGCCTGACATTTGTGTGGAGTGAATGTTACTTGTCACTTGTCAACCCAAGGCTGGATGTTGTACAGATCTTGTTGCATTTGAACATGGACTGATTCAGTATCTGAGTCGTTGCGAATAGTGCTGAACATTGTGTAGTCATTGGTGAACATCCCTACTTCTGACCTTATGATGGAGGGTAGGTCATTGATGAAGCAGTTGAAGATGGTTGGGCAGAGGACACTACCCTGAGGAAATCCTGCAGAGATGCCCCGGAATTGAGATGACTGACCTCCAATAGCCACGATCATCTTCAGGTCTGACTCCCAACCACCGGAGAGTTTGACCCCTCATACCCATTGATGCCAGTTTTGTTAGGGATTTTTGATGTCACACAGTTGAAAGCAGCCTTGATGTCAAGGGCTATCACTCTCATCTCACCCCTGGAATGCAGCTCTTTTGTCAATGTTTGGACCAAGGCTGTAGTAAAGTCCAGGGCTGAAGGCCCTAGTGGAACTCAAACTGGGCATCACTGAACAAGTTATTGCTGAGCAGGTGCTGTTTGATTGCTTTGTTGACGACACATTCCATCACTTTACTAATGATCAAAAGTAGAATGATGGGGTAGTAATTGGCTGGGTTGGATTTGTCCTGCTTTTTATGTACAGGACATACTTGATTAATCTTTCACATTGCTTAATTATCCATCACCATTACACAACTTGATGTGGTAAGATTGCAGGGCTTAGATCTGCTTCATTGTTTGATACAATCCTCAATGTTTGCAATACTATCCTCAAATCATATATCCTGGTAACAATCATAAAGACTAGCTGCTGACCTCCCATCACAAATCTTATTAACTGAGTATGGTCAACATATACCTTTCAATTTTGGATGTAGAAAAAACTATCAACACCCTTCAGAGTTCTAGACATTTCTTACTGCCTACTTTCTTGTCACCTGTTGTTAATTCTTTACTAAGGAAGTTACAGACCTTGATGGTGATAAAAACGCAAGCGTTCTCATAATATTGTTCAAGATCTACTGAGCAACTAATCAGGTGTGGAAGGAAACCGGGATGGCCAGAAGTGAATACTGAACTTGGAACAAACACTTGTCCTAGATTGAATTTCTGGATGCATAGATAGGGCTGGGTGTTAGACAATTTTCTTATGAAAGAAAGGAAGAAAACTTAAACATGGCTTGGAAGTAACACACAAGCGAGTCTCAGATTGGATTTCTGGCAGGCCGGGTGGAATGTTCTTCATGTGAGTCAGAGGGTTTTGGATCCTAAGATATTTCTACATCTTTGTGTCATAATGAAGTGGCAGATCCTGCTAACATTTTATTCAATTGAACAAACTTACCACCACATTCAAAGTATGTACTGTAAACAAAAGATTTTCTCTTGGTTTGAGCCCTGGATGAGAAATTCTTAAGGGCTACACAAGAAAACTACTTGAACATTCCACATACCTTACGCATGAGGGTCCACATGCAAAGAAAAGGCTGCAATTCAACACAATTGTACTTCCCATTCATGTCAGGAAATTGTCCAGTCTAGTACATGGAAAAATATTATCTGCTGTACTAGGTGGTAATTGAGACTGGGTTTAAAGAATACTGTAGTTAGCTCTGTTATTTCACCATGCATGCTAAACAATAATAGCAGCAAGGTACACAAAGTTGTCTGCCCACAACCAATGGATCAGGTCAAATATCGTTGGCCCTATATCATCTGGTCATGAATGGAGAAGAAAACTAAACAACATGAGAAGGCTGCACAACTATCACAATCTTATAACAATTTTACAGACAAGCAAATATGCAAATGAGCATCCATCATCAGATGTCTTGGCTGGTCAAAAGATGGAATAGCTAAATTCCAGAAATGGTGAGAGTAGTTGAACTTGATATTAACTTAGTTAGCACCAAAAGGCCTCATCAATAAGCTTTCCCTGCCAGAAGATCAGAAGTGGGTTTGTTTGCTGATTTCTAATCTTCAGCTCCATTTACAATGGTTCAGACAAATTATAACTACACAGCTAAATTGGACAATAGTCAAGCCTGGGTTGATAAGTGACTAGCATCTAGTAACCACATCAACAAGTGATGGACAATGACCATATCTAACTTTTTCTCTCATTCAATGGCATTACCATCACCAGCAACATCCTAGCGTCAATTTTGACCAGAAATTGAAGGGAACCAGTCATATAAATTGTTTGGCTACTAAAACCGGTCAGATGCTGGACATTCAGCCACTGACCTTCTAACATCCCACACTTTGCCCACCACTTAAAAGGCATTTGAAAAGCATGATAAAATACTGTCCACTTGCAACAACACTTAAGCAGAGATTCACCACTGAAGATGGAGGAGACTATTTCATCAATTGAGGCAAACACTAAGCTGCCCCATCTTGGTATGGTTTAAATGTGGACTACAATATTTTCAATGTGTTAAGTATTCTTTAACAGCACTTCTTAAAAAGGCAACAGGTGCAAGGGAACACCATCACCTCAAAGTTCTGCTCTCACTCACCATCTTGAGTTGAACATATTTTGCTGTTTTCTCATTGCTGGATCCAGATTATGAAAATCTTTACATAGCAGCATTATGGAAGAACAAAAGAATAAAAATTCATCCTTGTTTTAGATCAAAATATTGATCATAGGAATTTACCTTCGCTCATAGCTGGATCCGTACGCATACTGCTGGCGCTGACCCACGTTCAAGTTAACCATTCCTCCTGATGGCGTACGGTTGTACAGATCCTGCATCCCACTGTTAGGCATTACTCCAGGGGGCATAAAAGGGTCATTACTTCCAGGCACTATTTTAAAATAGGTCAAGAAAATAGTTCACGATGACAGATATAATCAAAATAGTTTGTGTGTTGTTAACGCTGGAAAAATGACCATAAACTATTTCCATACATTTATCCCTATATACCCCAAAAAAAGATACATCGGGTACAAACGATACTCCAGGACAGGCAGAATTGTTATATTTTCAAGAAATTTCAACAGCCTAAATTAGCCATTATGTAGTTTTTGACCTTATGTCACAAATAACATACCTCACCAGCAGCAAGTAACAATTGATTTTACCTCCCTCAACATACAGATTTATAGGAATGCAGAGCATCTTAGTCATTATTTATATACACTGCAATTCTTTTTTAATAAAAGAAATGTACATGGCAACAGATGGAGTACTGTAACAACTATCAGTTAAGGATAAAATGAAAAAAGGAATTTTAATTAGCTATCTACCTTTCCTCATCCCACCAAAGGGATCCTTATTGGGTTCGTATGACATTCGATTCATCATTTCAGGCATATTCATCCCCTGTTGGTATGGAGCATTTGGGGTCATGGAGCCCCATTTCTGGAATGCTGGATCACTAACGTCGGAGAAGGGATCCTGCACACTGATTGCATTATTCCTGCTTGGGTTAAAAATAGAAGAAGCTGAAATTAATTGTGAACTGATACAGACCACTAAGTTCAGACTAACAAATTAAGGGAAAAGAAAAATGACTTATTTTCAATGCTTTAAATCGCTTCATGAGCTCTGAATTTCATGGAGGTTATATTTGATTTAGATGGGTGCATCACAATATCATCAGAATGACAGTGAATTATGAGTACGGGCTACAGGGACCAGGTGTGTATTCTTAAGTGTTGATTCGAATTGATGATGAAAGAAATTGATTGACTAGATAAAGAAAAACCTTCTCCTCAATGGTAAGGGAGTCCAGAATTAGGGATATGACATTAACATGAGAGTTCGATGGTTCCGAAACAATGTTTGGATGCACTTCTTGGCGCAAAAGTTAAGGAAACCTGGAGCCTACTTTGCCAGAAATCTTTGAGGTTAAGTCAATTGAAATCTTCAAAGCTGAGATTGGTAAGGTTTTCATCAGGCAAGTTTATTAGGGTCATAGAATCAAGACAAATAAATGAAGTTAAGGTAGGTAAGATTAGGATTTACCACGATCTGGGCAACTGGCTGAAATTTGAATGGCCTATTCATGTTGCCTTTTTCCCCAAGTTCTGATGGGCAATTAAAAACAAGTATAATACCTCAGCTCATTGTATTTCTGAAGGAAGGGTACGAAAATCTGACTGTCAGGGAAACTGAAGTTTAAATAAGTTTTGTTCGATTGAACTGCCTTTGCCAATGTACATTTGGGAAAAAGGTATTAATAGCAAAAGGCACTTCTGCCAATGGGCAGAAAAAAGGAGTGACAATATCAAAAAAAAAATTATAGGACTCTACTCATTTTCATAGAACTATGTCTTGTGTTGGGTAATTACTCTGTAGCTCTGACTAAGGCTGTGGAAAGGTTCAAGGCTCCAACTGCTCACCTTTTCAAATGTTAATTGACTGAGTGGACACAAGTAGCATTCAGAAAAGACACTAGAGAGTATAACATGAAACACACAGAATCTTTGCCAGTGATCCATTAGATCTTTGCACCTTTAGTGTAGTAGGAATTAGTTGGTAGTGGCTTAATGTGTCATTTGGCATAATGCTATAAATTTGTACAGTCAATAATGCCCGAATGAAACTGGAAAATTGTTTTGATATGGTTTAACATCCAGATAGAAACAGATTACTGAGAACTCATTTCATCTGTCTTCAGAGAAGGAATTCGGTGATCCCAACCAATACGGGGATCACAACTAAAGTTCTACAATACTGCTGAAATTAGCAATCCGATGACATACGTTATGAACCATAATGGTCAAATTTTAAAATGGAAGAATCTGCAGGTATCAATTGAACATGATGTGATTAAATATGCTCTGGGACACAGATCATCAATATTTTAGAATTGAGGAGCTTTTTAAACAAGAAAATGTCGGTACAACTTTGTCTGTGTGTACTCTGTCATTGTTATACTGTACTACTCTGCAGAGGTGGCAGAATATTTCCAAACTGCCAAGTAAAATTTAGGCATGAAAACTTGATGCCCATCCATGTTTATTTTTAAGTTAAGAGTAAAAAAGATTGTTCAAAAGTCAGTTCACATGAAAATTATTTTTGCTTGTTCTAATATTTTGGCTTATTGACACAAAGACACAAACACTTGACATGTTTCATTCAGTTATTTGCTCAATTCACTTTTTCAACAGTTTCAACAGATAGGGTTTACAGTATCATTTTATATCGTAGAAGTGAATATAATAAATTATGATTGAAAAACTACAGGAAGTGCTATTGAGGGTGGTTTTGTGGGGACATGACTGGACTAGCAACCTACAACCCGAGGCTACTGTTTTGTGAACGAGTTCAAATTCAACATGGCAGATCGTGAAATTTCAATTCAATTAAAAAAATGTGGAAGCAAGATCTGGCCTAATGGCAACCATCACTAATTGTTTAAAAAAGCCATCTGGTTCGCTAATGCTATTTAGGGAAGGGAATCTGCCATTTTTATTTGTTCTGGTCTATATGTGATTCCAGATCCACAACAATGTAATTGACTCTTAACTGATTTTTGGGCAATTAGGGATTGGCAAAAAAATGCTGGCCTAGTTAGAACTTCCCACATCCTCCGAATGAATCAAAATCCTAGAAGATCCGTATTACAAAGATAGTTCTTTGAATATTCACTGCTGATGGGTAAAGTGCGCTAGAATCAGCAAATTCAGGTCTCCCTGGATTAAGTTACTTTCCTCAATTATACCAAAAAAGAATTAATCACTACTTGGATTTCCTTTTCAGCAATTAACTCTTCTTCTATATTATTTTACAAACTAATATAATTCACCAGTGACAAAGCAGTCCTTACATAAAGAAATTTTCCCAACCTTTCCCTGCACTTGCAGTGATAATCTTAAATGGCGATAATTTTTCATTGAATTCTCAATTAGAATCATGAAATCTTACAGAGCAGTACACCATTCAACACAATCTAAGTGTGCCAACTCTTTGAAAGAGCTACCCGATTAGTCTCACACTCTTGCTCTATTCCCATACTGCTGCAAGTTGCTTCTTTTCAAGTTTATAGTGTGTTGAAAATTACAACGAATTCAATTTCCAATACCATATCAGCCAGTGCAATTCAGATCATAACTTGCAACAATTAAAGCAAATGGTTTTTCCTTATTTAGTCCATAAAACTCTTCAACTTCCAGACCAAATAACTGTGCAAAATCTTCCTCACTAACATTTGTGTTACAACTGGGGAACTGTCTCCTAATCTACACAATCAAATCTGACAGTCATATTTGTCTTAAGACACTTACTTTTCCATTTATTGTCACTTCCTATTGAGTTTACAGGAGAAAGACAACAGGGATGGCAGCAGTGTCAGGAATGACTGGCTTTGAGAATCCTCAACATTCGATTCTCGACTCGTGTAGTAGCACGACAGGAGGTTACACATCGGCAAATCTCCTGCTGATTGTCATCAACCAGTCGATGAATCCGTACTCCTTGGAAGAAGTACTAAGGATAGCAAGGGCAAAGAACATACTCTGGGTACAGGACTTCAACTCAATCAAGATGGACTTGGCAACAGCACCACTGATCAAGTTTGATGTGGATGAAGGAAGCTAATGTACTGTAGCCAAGTTTGCAGACTACTGAAAAATAGGTGGAAAGGTGAGTTGTGAGAGGGATACAAACAGTTTACAGAGAGATACTGATAGGCTAATTGTGTAAAATATTGGCAAATGGAATATAATGTGAAGCTGTTAATTTTGGAAGTGTACTGATTAGAACCAGGTGAATCTTATTCACTATGAGATCCTTGATTGAGATTGTTAACCTCGACCAATCAGGGAGCCCTGGTTGACCAATATAAACAGGGGATGTTCTGGCTTAGTTGGTTAAAGTACTAGCTCGGTAAAAAAAAAAATAAAGAGGGGATCTCTACCCTCCCCCTCACTGTTTTGATCACACAGCACTGTCCGTTGATGTGAAGGGCAGTGTTTGTCACTGGCCACCCGGGTGTTATTCCTATCTTCCTGATGGTGGAAATTGAATAAAGATTGGTGCACTTTGTGTCTTTCACTGTGTCTCACACCTGCACACACACACCATGGGTGCTGGGGATAAAATAAGCACTACCGCACTTAGGTGGTAGTGTGGGGGTTAAATAAAAAGAAAAAAAAAAGAAAAAAAAAAATAAACAGGGGATGTTCTGGCTTAGTTGGTTAAAGTACTAGCTCGGTAAAAAAAAAAATAAAGAGGGGATCTCTACCCTCCCCCTCACTGTTTTGATCACACAGCACTGTCCGTTGATGTGAAGGGCAGTGTTTGTCACTGGCCACCCGGGTGTTATTCCTATCTTCCTGATGGTGGAAATTGAATAAAGATTCGTGCACCTTGTGTCTTTCACCGTGTCTCACACCTGCACACACACACCATGGGTGCTGGGGACAAAATAAGCACTACCGCACTTAGGTGGTAGTGTGGGGGTTAAAAAGAAAAAAAAAAGAACAAAAAAAGAAACAAAAGAAAAAAAAAGAAAAAAAAATTAAAAAAAGGGAAGTGTCACTGCCCTCTGATGTGAAGGGCAGTGCTTGTCACTGGCCACCCGGGTGTTTTCCTATCTTCCTGGTGGTGGAAATTGAATAAAGATTTGTGCACTTTGTGTCTTTCACTGTGTCTCACACCTGCACACACACACCATGGGTGCTGGGGACAAAATAAGCACTACCGCACTTAGGTGGTAGTGTGGGGGTTAATAAAAAAAATGAAAGAAAAAAAATATATATATATAAACAGAGGATCTCTACCCTCCCCCTCACTGTTTTGATCACACAGCACTGTCCGTTGATGTGAAGGGCAGTGTTTGTCACTGGCCACCCGGGTGTTTTTCCTATCTTCCTGGTGGTGGAAATTGAATAAAGATTCGTGCACTTTGTGTCTTCCACTGTGTCTCACACCTGCACACACACACACCATGGGTGCTGGGGATAAAATAAGCACTACCGCACTTAGGTGGTAGTGTGGGGTTAAAAAAGAAAAGAAAAAAAAAAACAGGAGATTCCGCAGGGAGTGGAGTGCGAAAAAAAAAAACAGGGGATCTCTACCCTCCCCCTCACTGTTTTGATCACACAGCACTGTCCCTTGATGTGAAGGGCAGTGCTTGTCACTGGCCACTCGGGTGTTTTCCTATCTTCCTGGTGGTGGAAATTGAATAAAGATTCGTGCACTTTGTCTTTCACTGTGTCTCACACCTGCACACACACACCATGGGTGCGGGGGAAAAAAAAAGCACTACCGCACTTAGGTGGTAGTGTGGGGGTTAAAGGGGAAAAAATATAAAAATAAAAAAAATAAAAAAAATAAACAGGAGTGTCTCCCCTCCCCTTCTCTGTAAAAAAAAAAGAAAAAAAAAATAAACAGGGGATCTCTACCCTCCCCCTCACTGTTTTGATCACACAGCACTGTCCCTTGATGTGAAGGGCAGTGCTTGTCACTGGCCACCCGGGTGTTTTCCTATCTTCCTGGTGGTGGAAATTGAATAAAGATTCGTGCACTTTGTCTTTCACGGTGTCTCACACCTGCACACACACACCATGGGTTCTGGGGATAAAATAAACACTACCGCACTTAGGTGGTAGTGTGGGGGTTAAAGGGGAAAAAAAAATATAAACAGGGGATTTCCCTCCAATTCTATTTTGATTTAGTCCCTACCCTCCCCTTCACTGTTTTGGTCACACAGCACTGCCCCTTGATGTGAAGGGCAGTGTTTGTCACTGGCCACCCGGGTGTTTTCCTATCTTCCTGGTGGTGGAAATTGAATAAAGATTGGTGCACTTTGTGTCTTTCACTGTGTCTCACACCTGCACACACGCACCATGGGTGCTGGGGATAAAATAAGCACCACCGCACTTAGGTGGTAGTGTGGGGGTTAAATTATTTAGGAAAAAAAAAAGAAAAGAAAAAAAAAGAAAACAAAAAGGAAAGAAAAAACAAACAAACAGGAGTTGAGCAGGCAGGGCAGCGGTTAAAAAAAAATTGAGAAAAAAAAAACAAAAAAATAAACAGGGGATTTCCCTCCAACTCTATTTTGATTTAGTCCCTACCCTCCCCTTCACTGTTTTGATCACACAGCACTGCCCTTTGATGTGAAGGGCAGTGTTTGTCACTGGCCACCCGGGTGTTTTCCTATCTTCCTGGTGGTGGAAATTGAATAACGATTCGGGCACTTTGTGTCCTTCACTGTGTCTCACACCTGCACACACACACCATTGGTGCTGGGGGAAAAAATAAGCACAACCGCACTTAGGTGGTAGTGTGGGGGTTAAAAAAGAAAAAAAGAGAAAAAAAAAACAGGGGATTTGGAGAAGGAGCACGCGGTGTCGACCAACACCCTGGAGTTGTTCAGGGAGAGGTGGGTGCCGCAGGGAGTGGAGTGCATCATTTCTCCCTCCAATTCTATTTTGATTTAGTCCCTACCCTCCCCTTCACTGTTTTGATCACACAGCACTGCCCCTTGATGTGAAGGGCAGTGTTTGTCACTGGCCACCCGGGTGTTTTCCTATCTTCCTGGTGGTGGAATTTGAATAAAGATTGGTGCACTTTGTGTCTTTCACTGTGTCTCCCACCTGCACACACACAAAGAAAAAAAGAAGAAAAAGAAAAAAAAAAGAAAAAAGAAAAAGAAAAAGGGGAGTGTCCCTACTCTATTTTGAAAAAAAAAATAAACAGGGGATTTGGAGAAGGAGCACGCGGTGTCGACCAACACCCTGGAGTTGTTCAGGGAGAGGTGGGCGCCGCAGGGAGTGGAGTGCATCATTTCCCCCTCCAACTCTATTTTGATTTAGTCCCTACCCTCCTCTTCACTGTTTTGATCACACAGCACTGCCCTTTGATGTGAAGGGCAGTGTTTGTCACTGGCCACCCGGGTGTTTTCCTATCTTCCTGGTGGTGGAAATTGAATAAAGATTGGTGCACTTTGTGTCTTTCACTGTGTCTCACACCTGCACACACACACCATGGGTGCTGGGGATAAAATAAGCACTACCGCACTTAGGTGGTAGTGTGGGGTTAAAAAAGAAAAGAAAAAAAAAAACAGGAGATTCCGCAGGGAGTGGAGTGCGAAAAAAAAAAAACAGGGGATCTCTACCCTCCCCCTCACTGTTTTGATCACACAGCACTGTCCCTTGATGTGAAGGGCAGTGCTTGTCACTGGCCACTCGGGTGTTTTCCTATCTTCCTGGTGGTGGAAATTGAATAAAGATTCGTGCACTTTGTCTTTCACTGTGTCTCACACCTGCACACACACACCATGGGTGCGGGGGAAAAAAAAAGCACTACCGCACTTAGGTGGTAGTGTGGGGGTTAAAGGGGAAAAAATATAAAAATAAAAAAAATAAAAAAAATAAACAGGAGTGTCTCCCCTCCCCTTCTCTGTAAAAAAAAAAGAAAAAAAAAATAAACAGGGGATCTCTACCCTCCCCCTCACTGTTTTGATCACACAGCACTGTCCCTTGATGTGAAGGGCAGTGCTTGTCACTGGCCACCCGGGTGTTTTCCTATCTTCCTGGTGGTGGAAATTGAATAAAGATTCGTGCACTTTGTCTTTCACGGTGTCTCACACCTGCACACACACACCATGGGTTCTGGGGATAAAATAAACACTACCGCACTTAGGTGGTAGTGTGGGGGTTAAAGGGGAAAAAAAAATATAAACAGGGGATTTCCCTCCAATTCTATTTTGATTTAGTCCCTACCCTCCCCTTCACTGTTTTGGTCACACAGCACTGCCCCTTGATGTGAAGGGCAGTGTTTGTCACTGGCCACCCGGGTGTTTTCCTATCTTCCTGGTGGTGGAAATTGAATAAAGATTGGTGCACTTTGTGTCTTTCACTGTGTCTCACACCTGCACACACGCACCATGGGTGCTGGGGATAAAATAAGCACCACCGCACTTAGGTGGTAGTGTGGGGGTTAAATTATTTAGGAAAAAAAAAAGAAAAGAAAAAAAAAGAAAACAAAAAGGAAAGAAAAAACAAACAAACAGGAGTTGAGCAGGCAGGGCAGCGGTTAAAAAAAAATTGAGAAAAAAAAAACAAAAAAATAAACAGGGGATTTCCCTCCAACTCTATTTTGATTTAGTCCCTACCCTCCCCTTCACTGTTTTGATCACACAGCACTGCCCTTTGATGTGAAGGGCAGTGTTTGTCACTGGCCACCCGGGTGTTTTCCTATCTTCCTGGTGGTGGAAATTGAATAACGATTCGGGCACTTTGTGTCCTTCACTGTGTCTCACACCTGCACACACACACCATTGGTGCTGGGGGAAAAAATAAGCACAACCGCACTTAGGTGGTAGTGTGGGGGTTAAAAAAGAAAAAAAGAGAAAAAAAAAACAGGGGATTTGGAGAAGGAGCACGCGGTGTCGACCAACACCCTGGAGTTGTTCAGGGAGAGGTGGGTGCCGCAGGGAGTGGAGTGCATCATTTCTCCCTCCAATTCTATTTTGATTTAGTCCCTACCCTCCCCTTCACTGTTTTGATCACACAGCACTGCCCCTTGATGTGAAGGGCAGTGTTTGTCACTGGCCACCCGGGTGTTTTCCTATCTTCCTGGTGGTGGAATTTGAATAAAGATTGGTGCACTTTGTGTCTTTCACTGTGTCTCCCACCTGCACACACACAAAGAAAAAAAGAAGAAAAAGAAAAAAAAAAGAAAAAAGAAAAAGAAAAAGGGGAGTGTCCCTACTCTATTTTGAAAAAAAAAATAAACAGGGGATTTGGAGAAGGAGCACGCGGTGTCGACCAACACCCTGGAGTTGTTCAGGGAGAGGTGGGCGCCGCAGGGAGTGGAGTGCATCATTTCCCCCTCCAACTCTATTTTGATTTAGTCCCTACCCTCCTCTTCACTGTTTTGATCACACAGCACTGCCCTTTGATGTGAAGGGCAGTGTTTGTCACTGGCCACCCGGGTGTTTTCCTATCTTCCTGGTGGTGGAAATTGAATAAAGATTCGTGCACCTTGTGTCTCTCACTGTGTCTCACACCTGCACACACACACACCATGGGTGCTGGGGAACAATAAGCACTACTGCACGTCGGCAGTAGTGTGGGGGTTAAATTAAAAAAAATAAACAGGGGATTTGATCACACAGCATTGCTCTTTGATGTGAAGGGCACTGCTTGTCACTGGCCACTTGGGTGTTTTCCTATCTTCCTGGTGGTGGAAATTGAATAAAGATTCGTGCACCTTGTGTATCTCACTGTGTCTCACACCTGCGCACACACACCATGGGTGCTGGGGAAAAAATAAGCACTACCGCAGTTAGGCGGTAGTGTGGGGGTTTAAAAAAAAACCAGGAGGCAAGCCTGGGTGTCCCCGGAGACACAGCACGCAGTGTCCACCAACACCCTAGGGTTGTTTAGGGAGAGGTGGAAAAAAACCTAAACAGGGGATTCACCAACACCCTGGAGTTGTTCAGGGAGAGGTGGGCACCGCAGGGAATGGAGTGCATTATTTCCCCCTCCAACTCTAATTTGATTGAATCCCTGCCCTCCCCTTCACTGTTTTGATAACACAGCATTGCCCTTTGATGTGAAGGGCACTGCTTGTCACTGGCCACTCGGGTGTTTCCTTTCTTCCTGGTGGTGGAAACTGAATAAAGATTTGTACACCTTGTGTCTCTCACCTGCACACACACACCATGGGTGTTGGGGAAAAATAAGTACTACTGCATTTAGGCGGTAGTGTGGGGGATTTTTAAAAAAAAGGAAAGAAAAAAAAACAACTGCAGTGCCAGATACCCTGTTCACTCTGAGAGCTGGCTCTGGAGGGAGCTGGACCAGCGTGTGTGTGTGTAAGGACTCTCCTCCTTGACTGTGTCTGAGGGGAAGGGGACTGTCCCTGGACCAGCTTCCCCACACAAAAAAAAACGGGCTGTCAGAGGCTCTGTTCACTCAGAGCTGGCTTTCAGGGAGCTGAATCAGTGTGCAGGATTCTCCATTTTTTTTTGTCAGGGAGGGGACAAAAAAAATTAAAAAAAAATATAAACAGGGAATTCACTGACACCCTGGAGTTGTTCAGGGAGAGGTGGGCGCCGCAGGGAGTGGAGTGCATTATTTCCCCCTCCAACTCTATTTTGATTTAGCCCCTGCCCTCCCCTTCACTGTTTGATCACACAGCATTGCCCTTTGATGTGAAGGGCAGTGCTTGTCACTGGCCACTCGGGTGCTTCTTTTCTTCCTGGTGGTGGAAATTTGAATTAAGATTCGTGCACCTTGTGTCTTTCACTGTGTCTCACTCCTGCGCAAGCACAATATGGATGCTGGGGAAAAAAATAAGCACTCCCAAAGAAAAAAAAAATAAACAGGGGATTGAGATTCGAGGTTTGCCCTCTTTTCCTTATGAACTGGTTTTACGCTGGGGTTTGGGGGTCTGGCTTTGCCACCCCTTTCCTCTGTAAATTGCTGTTTCTTGTAAACTGCTGTTCATTGTTAACTGTTCATTTGTAATTTATACTGGTTAATAAAATTTTAAAAATACATAAACTGGAGATTCAGAACCTCTTCGCTTCAGAGGCTGACTCCAAACTGGCTGACCACAGCTGGTGTACTATGCACGAGTAAATAAAGGGTGACTTGGTGGCGGTATACCAGCCTCTGTGTAGTTATTTCAAGAAGACAGAACAAAAAAACCTATGTAAATAGAGAAAAACTGCAGAGAGCAACAAATCAAAGGAACTTGGCGGGTACTTGTGCAGCTAGCATGGTAAACCAGCACACAAGTGCAGCAGATAATCAAGTTGGTTAATGGAATGCTGGCTGTTATTTCAAGGAAGTTGGAGTATATAGTGGGGATGTCTTGCTGTAATTGCATAAAATGCTGGTGAGGCTACATTAGGAGTACTGAGAGTGGCTTTGGTCCTCTTTTTAAAGGACAGATATAATTTCATTGGAGGCAGTTTAGAGAAGGTTCACCAGGATGATTTGTTGTTTGGACACATTGTCTTGTGAGCAAAGGCTAAGCAGTTTGGGACTCTATTGACTGGAAGTTAGAAGAATAGGGAATGTGCTAACCGAAACGTGTAAGATTCTTAAAGCTAAAAACAAATAACTGCTGATACTGGAGATGTGAAACAAAAAAACAGAAAGTGTTAGCAAAACTCAGCAAGTCTGACAGCATCTGTGGGGAGTAAGCAGAGTTAATGTTTCTAGTCTAATGACTCTTAATCAGAACAAAGTACTATTTAATTGGTGATTTAAATGATCTGACGATGAGCCATGTAGTTACTGATTGTGGTGCTGAATGGCCTGTTTCTGCACTGGAGGGATTCTATGAACAAACTTATTAATGTACGAATGGATCTTCATCAATAGCTGCTTCTGAGCAGAAAAGATGCTTTATAAGCAAGAGTGAAAGCCTTTCTTCCTGTCCGTCTCTGCCTTTCCCTCAACATCAAAAGTCAATGACTGATGAAAAGGAAACTTGGAAAAACCACTGCTGAAAATGTGTCGCTGGAAAAGCGCAGCAGGTCAGGCAGCATCCAAGGAACAGAAGAATCGACGTTTCGGGCATAAACCCTTCTTCAGGAATGAGGAAAGTTTGTCCAGCAGGCTAAGATAAAAGGTAGGGAGGAGGGACCTGGGGGAGGGGCGTCAGAAATGTGATAGGTGGAAAGAGGTCAAGGTGAGGGTGATAGGTCAGATGGGGTGGGGGCGAAGAGGTCAGGAAGAAGATTGCAGGTTAGGAAGGCGGTGCTGAATTCGATGAATTTGACTGAGACAAGGTGGGGGGAGGGGAAATGAGGAAACTGGTGAAATCCGAGTTCATCCCTTGTGGTTGGAGGGTTCCCAGGCGGAAGATGAGGCGCTCTTCCTCCAACCGTCGTGTTGTTGTGGTCTGGCGATGGAGGAGTCCAAAGACCTGCATATCCTTGGTGGAGTGGGAGGGGGAGTTGAAGTGTTGAGCCACAGAGTGGTTGGGTTGGTTGGTCCGGGTGTCCCAGAGGTGTTCTCTGAAACGCTCCGCAAGTAGCCGGCCTGACTCCCCAATATGGAGGAGGCCACATCGGGTGCAGAGGATGCAATAGATGATGTGTGTGGAGGTGCAGGTGAATCTGTGGCAGATATGGAAGTTTCCTTTGGGGCCTTGGAGGGAGGTGAGGGGGGAGGTGTGGGCGCAAGCCTTGCACCTCCTGCGGTTGCAGGGGAAGGTGCCGGGAGTGGAGATTGGGTTGGTGGGGGGTGTGGATCTGACGAGGGAGTCACGGAGGGAGTGGTCTTTACAGAATGCTGATAGGGGAGGGGAGGGAAATATATCCTTGGTGGTGGGGTCCGTTTGGAGGTGGCGGAAATGACGGCGGATGATGCGCTGTACATGAAGATTGGTGGGGTGGTAGGTGAGGACCAGTGGGGTTCTGTCCTGGTGGCAGTTGGAGGGGCGGGGCTCAAGGGCGGAGGAGCGGGAAGTGGAAGAGATGCGGTGGAGGGCATCCTCATTCCTGAAGAAGGGCTTATGCCCGAAACGTCGATTCTCCTGTTCCCTGGATGCTGCCTGACCTGCTGCGCTTTTCCAGCAACACATTTTCAGCTCTGATCTCCAGCATCTGCAGACCTCACTTTCTCCTTGGAAAAACCACTACTCATTGAGAAATCAAGGCTCTTTCAAGTTTCATTACTCCTAAGGAACAAGGACAACAGTAGAATAGTTGGGACTCTGGTTTCATCCTTGCAACTCCAGGAATCTATATACTTTAAATTGTCTATACCTTACTGTCAGTATAGGCAGCCTCCTTATCTCTGTCTTTTTTTTTAAAGCTTACCTACATTAAAGTGTTTATTTTTGGTGCATTTTCTTGTTATAATAAAATGCCATAGTCACTCTAGTAAATCTTGGAATTGGCTCTCCATTTTTGATAAGTTGAATTGAGGTCTGGTAGCTGCAAAAAGAAAGTAGCAACTAACCAGGAGAGGGCACAATCACCTCTCTTCACCTGGTTGTAAAAACAGAGTGAATGTTTCAAGGCAGTCATCCTTCTTTAGAACGGACAGCATCTAGGAAAAAGCGATATTTATCTTGAGGACAAAGGAAGAGTAAAGGATTGAGTGGATAGGTAGACATTGAGTTCTGAGACAGAGGTACACTGAATGTTAACTCTGCTTTCTCCTCAGACACTGCCAGACGTTCTGACTTTCTCCAGCAAATTTGTTTTTGTTTCAGATTTCTAGCATCTGCAGTTCTTTATTTCATTTTCATTCCCTCAAATCTCCATTGTTCCAAGAAGAATAACCCAAATAATCCCAGCTTTTTCAGCCTAGCTTTGTGGCTAAAATTCCTCATCCCTGGACCTATTCTGATATATCTTCTTTGCATTGAATCAAGGACCCTGAAATCCATCAAGTGCAGGAATCAAAACTAGATTTAATACTCTAGCTGTCCTAAGCAGAGTTCTACAGTGTTTCAGGATAAATTTTATGCTTCTATACTCAATACTTCTAGTAATGAAATGCAAAATCCCATATGCTTTACAAACTGTTCTTACTATATTCTGATACCTTCAAAGATCTCTGCACATGAACTTTCCAGCTCCCTTTGTCTCTGTACATTCCTTAGAATTGCTATTTAATATATATTGTCTGTCCTTATTGCTTTTGCCAAAATGCATCACCTCATATTTATCTTTATTAATTCCATCTGCCACTTCTCTGTCTGACATGTCATTTCATCTGTGAACCATTGCAATCAACTGGTATCTTGTCAGTCACACCTCCAACTATAGACAGAAGGGAAGAAGGAGCTCAGTAGTTCTCTCTCACCACGCCCCTAACATATGATAGGTAATGGCAATCTTCACGAAAGAATCGAAGGAACTCTTGGTTCCCCAACACCTATTGGGAAATCTACAAAGCTCAAGTGAGGACTGCGATGAGTACCCAGATGAGTGCAGCCCCACGACACTCAAAGGCTCCATATCACCTAGAACAAAGCATTCCAGCTGACTAAACAAAAAAAATCCTGTCCTGAACAAAGGTTACTGGACCCAGAATGCTAACCCTGATTTTTCTTAGCTGCCAGACCTGCTAAGTTTTTCCAGTAATTTCTATTTTGTTTTTCTGTATCCAATTGATTGCCAATCACTCAATGCCTTCAATATTCACACCTTTTACTTTAGAATCATAGAATCCCCACACTGTAGGCACAGGCCATTCAGCCTACACCAAACCCATAACCCTGCATTTCCCATGGCGAACCTATCTAGCCTGCACATCCCTGGACACTACGGGCAGTTTAGCATGGCCAATCCACCGAATCTCCACATCTTTGGACTGTGGGAGGAAACTGGACAACCTGGAGGAAATCTACGCAGACATGGAGAGAATATGCAAACTCCATACAGACAGTCACCCTAAGGCTGGAATCGAACCAAGATCCCTGGTGGTGAAGCAGCAGTGCTACTGACTGAGCCACCATATTATTGACTACAGTGTGAGTTATTAACAAGATGTAAGCAGCAACTCACCAAGGTCTCCTTCGACAGCAGGAACATGTTAACATCAGTTACAAGTTCTCCACCGATGCACACACCATCTTGGCTTGGAAATATGTAACTGATCCATTACTGTCGTTAGGTCAAAATCCTGAAGCTCCCTCTTAATAGCATTGACATTGCTCAAACTTGTTGGTTTGCAGTCACCTCAGGACCATAAGGGGTGAGAAAAAAGATTCTACTCTTGACAGCAATGTCCACGTAATGGACAAATAGAAAAAAACTTACTGAAAGGCTGTCTAGCTCATGGTATTAGCAGCTCAAATTAGTGATCAGTTTGACATCACATCTCTAAAGATCAGCTTAATGCTTATAATAAAGGTTCCACTTTTTCTGTTTTGGCAAAATAATCAATTTCCTATTAAGTAATATGCACAGTAAAAGTTTTGATGTAATGCTTTCTCATACCTGTTACCCTGAATAGGTGTCATTTGTCCAAGCGGTGTTGAGACAGGGGTTGGCGGTTTCAAATCTCCACTTTCTGCCAATGAGCTGCTTGTGGACTGAGGTGTCTGCGGTCCTTGCAAGGAACCTGAACCTGCTATAAAAACAGAAGTCTTAGTTTTATATTTTAAATGGCATTTGTGAACCTATTAATTGATTTGAATGGGGATGTACTGTGAGCGAGCAAACAAATGAAGGAATCTATGACACACATATTAAAATATTTTGAATTTTATTATTTACTATTACTCCTTATTGATACTAAACATATAATTAATTCCACACTGCAGCAAAACCTAATGGAAGAAATACTCAACGGAATAAAGCTTTTTCCAGATGTGCCAATGTAATCACCAAAGTAAACATAGGAAAGCATGCTCACATGCTTCAGACAACATAATCAGCTATCACACTGAGAGGATAATTTACTCAAAATGAACTCTCTGTTTCAGTTTCAGGATTTGACTGTCATGAGGCCAGCAGTTAATCTGTATCGATCAACGGTCAATTAGAGACAATATGTTGATATAAAAACCCCTTCCATCTAATTAATCTTGCTGTGAGACATCCCCCAATTCAATACATTGACATTCGTATGATATCACCTGTCGGTAAACAATAGACAGTGTATTGTTGCAATTCATTCTGTCAGGCGGCAACAGGGATTCTACAACTGACTGAGTTACACGGCATGGAAACAGATTCTTTGGTCTAACTTACCTGCGTCGACCTGATCAGGATAAAGAAACCAAGTAAAAATGAACGAGTGCTTGTAGAATAAGGTGACAAAATGGACTTTGTGATTCTGTAAACTTCAGAACTTTAATAACTGTTCATAGTTTGAAAGAAGCAGCAATAACTCTGTCAGAAATAAATTGTTAAGGGACAAGGACAAACTTATACAAGAACTGAAAGCAATTAGTCATATCTGGGAAAAGGATGAGGTGATGCTATATGAACAAAGCTGTTTTAACAACTGCTTGATAAATGGCTACCTTATGCCACAAGGACAAGCAATTGCCCTGCATAAGAATTTAAGGATTGAAGCACAGGAAAGCTGTGTCTTCAAACGGATGAGTCAATGCCAAATGTAACAAGGAACATGGATGCTACTTCTGATAAGAAGCAAGCTGCAGACTTAATGGTTCCAGAGGAGTAGTCCATATTGTGGTTGAAAGAATCATTAATAACGTCACACCACAAACTTGAAGGATGGAACATTGCATAAGAATTCAACTCCAGAATTCCTCAGGGGCAGAACTTGGAAGAATAACACTACACAAAGATCAAAGCCTGGACATCCAGAGACAGATATAGTTGGGTGGAATCGTAGCTAAATTTCACCATTAATTGGATAATAGCCAAGTTGAGTTTTGAGGTTTAACTTTCTTATTTGAGGAGTCTTATCTTGGTTGCTACATGCAATGAAGTTTAAATAATTGTTCTAGTATTTGACTGTGACATTTCCCAATAAGTAGCCAAACTAAAGATAGCTAATGATGATTTACCCACAACAACTTGCTAGCAAGTTTACACCAAGTATGGCCACTTCAGCATGTAATTAGAGTGCTTGTATTGACCATGAATTTAAACTTAGTAAGAGCTAACAATGTTTTAAAGAAGATGACAAGGAAGAAAATTACCGCCAGCAATCAATTGCTCCCTCCAATTTTCCTTTTCTCATATTAATTAATAGGACATGGGTTTCCATGTATCTGCTGCATTCGTTTTCCTTAGTGGTAGCAGTCTTGGGTTTAGAAGATGCTGTCTAAAGATCCTTTGTGAATTTTCATCATGTGCATCATATAGCTAGAACACACTGCTGCTACTGAGTGTTGATACTGGAGGGAGCGAACGCTTGTGCATATGGTGCCAAACAAGCTTCATGAGTGTTGTTGGAGCTGAAACCATTTAGGCACGTAAGGAGTTTCCCATCACATTTACAACTTGTGTTTTGTACATGGTGGAGAGGTTTTGGGGAATTAAGTGACAAGTTACTCACAGCAGGATCCTAGCCACAATATTTGTATGGCTAGTCCAGTTCAGCTTCTAGTCAATGGTAACTCCAACTGGATTGATAATTGGGGATTCAGTGATGGTAAAACCATTGAATATCAAGGGGTGATGATTAGATTCTTTCTTGTTGGTGACAGCTATTACGTAGCACTTGTGTTGGACTAATGTCACTTGTTAGTCCAAATCTGGATATTGTCCAGGTCTTACTGCTTCAGTATCTGTGTTGGCACGATAAGTGCTGAACATTGTACAATTATTGCCAAACATCTCCCATTTCTTACCTTATGATGGAGGGAAGATATTTGATGAAACAGTTGAAGGTGGTTAGACCTAGCACACTGCCCTGAGGAACTCCTGCAGAGATGTTCTGAAGGTGAAATAACTGACCTCCAACAATTACAACCATCTTCCATTATGCCAGGTATCACTCCAACCAACGGAAACATCTCACTCCCCCCCCAAGCACCGATTCTCATGGACTCCAATTCTGACAGGGAACAATGATGTCATTCTCAGTCAAATGCAGCCATGAGGTCAAATGCTATTATTCCCACCTTGCCTCGAGAATTCAACTTGTTTGTCCAAGTCCAGAGCTGAGTGGTTTTGACAAAACCCAAACTAACCATCAGTGAACAGCATTTGCTGAGTAATAGCTGCTTGATAGCACTGTTGATGACACCATCCATCATAGTCATAGAGATGTACAGCTTGGAAACAGACCCTTCTGTCCAACTCATCCAAGCTGACCAGTTATCTTAATCTAGTGGACTAGGATAACTGGTCAGCATGGATGATTTGGACCGAAGGGTCTGCTCCAAGCTGTATATCTCTATGACTATGATGGATGGTGTCACCAACAGAGCTATCAAGCAGCTATTTATCCTTCTAAACCCTTCTATTCCTATACCCATCCAAATGTCTTTTAAATGCTGTAATTGTATCAGCCTGCACCACTTCCTCTGGCCACTCATTCCATATATTCACCATCCTCTGTGTGAAAAAGTTGCTACTTAGGTCCCTTTTATATCTTTCACCTCTCACCCTAAACCTACGCCCTCTGGTTCTGGGCTCCCCAACGAAAGGAAACGACTTTTTCTATTTATCCGATCCATGCCTCTCATGATTTTACAAACCTCGAAAAGGTCATCCCTCAGCCTCCAATACTCCAGGGAAAACAGCCCCAGCTTTTTCAGCCTCTCCCTACAGCTCAAACACTCCAACCCTGGCAACATCCTTGTAAATCTTTTCTGAACCCTTCCAAGTTTCATAACATCCTTCTGATAGGAATGAGACCAGAATTGCAAGCAATACTCCAAAAGCGACATAACCAACGTCCTGTACAGTTGTAACATGACCTCCCAACCCTTATGCTTAATGCTCTGACCAATAAAGGAAAGCATACCAAATGCCTTTGTCACTTTCCTATCTATCTGTGACTCCACTTTCAAGGAACTATGAACCTGCACTCCAAGTTCTCTTTGTCCAGCAAGACTCCCCAGGACCTTACCATTAAGCGTAAGAGTCCTGCTCTGATTTGCTTTTCCAAAATGTAGTACATTGCATTTATCTAAATTAAACTCCATCTGCCACTCCTCAGAACACTGGCCCATCTGATCAAAATCCCATTGTACTCTGAGGTCCCCTTCTTCTCTGTCCACTACACCTCCAATTTTGGTGTCATTTGCAAGCTTACTAACTATACTTCCTATGTTCACACCCAAATCATTTATTTAAATGATGAAAAATTGGACCCAGCACTGATCCTTATGGAATACCACTGGTCACAGGTCTCCAGTCTGAAAAGCAGCCCTCCACCACCACCCTCTGTCTTCTACCTTCGAGCCTGTTTTATATCTGAATGGCTAGTTTTCCTTGTATTCCATGAGATCTAACCAGTCTCCCATGGGGAATCTTGTTGAATGTCTTACTGAAGTTCATATCGATCACATCCACTGCTCTGACCTCATCAATCCTCTTTGTTACTGCTTCAAAAAACTCAATCAAGTTTGTGGGGCATGATTTCCCATGCTCAAAGCCATGTTGACTATCCCTAATCAGTCCTTGCCTTTCCAAATACGTGAAAATCTTGTCCCTCAAGATTCCCTCCAACAACTTGCCTACCACCAATGTCAGGCTCACCGGTCTCAGTTTACTTACAATTGAGAGTTTTTCCTTCAAGAACAATCAAGTATTAGCCAAAGTTTTTCGGTTTTCAAAACTTTTCTCCAAAAGGGAAAGTTCTTTTCTCCCTTTAATTAGTGCCTTCATACCCTCCAGTATTGACACTCAGTAAACAACAGTGTACTATCTACAAGATACACAGTGAAAATTCGCAAAGGCTCCATTGACTGCATCTTCCAAAACCAAGACTGCTACATTAAGAAAAACAAGTGCAGAAAATACATGTAAACCCATTTTTTATTAATTAATAACAGAAAAGGGGTTATATTGAAGGGTAAATCAGCATATCAATCAGTTTTACTTTTTTTTTAAAGCATAATAAATCTATCATTTTGTCATTTATGAAAAGCATGAGTGACCTCATTCTGGGAAGAATTCTTTAATACCTATCCCTTCTTCTCATCCTAAAAAATGGACTTGTACTTGCTGTTTTCTTGACCTCTTTGTGGATGTGCAATGGCTATTTCCTGAGACAAAAGATTATGTTTAAACCTCTTCAAATTCAAGAGACCTTCTTGGTCTATCTTCTTCTGGAGAGGTGAACCACAGAAATTCAACTTTTGCTCATCCATGCATCATGGCAGTCCTGGTGTCAATTGTAAATGCAAGTGGCAGACACTTATGTTAAAGCTTGTCAGTCCCATTTTGCTCACCTTGTTCAGAGAGGATCCTAACACGTAGTCAACTTATTTACATTAATGGCCAATTAAGATCAATTATCAGATGCAAACTGGAATTTTCAAACATACTACAACACTGAGAACAGTCCACATTACGTAAAGATAGCTTCCCTGATGAGATGTTTCCTCAACAGTATGGTGCTGGGACCCCAATTTAACCCAATTGTTTGGGTTTTGATCCAAAGTCCAAATTTCTGGACGATCCTTGTCCATGGATATGAACTGTGCTTAGTATTCTTAGTTTGGTTGAATTAAGATGTAATACAAGTTTAACTTGATTTTCTTGCTTTTGAGTCCTGCTCTTCTAGAATTGAACCCTCAGTGCTTTATCAGAGTTTGCAACAGCTTTGTTAACCATTACCTTTAGTGATTTCCTGATTCAAATTTAACGAATCTTTGAACTGCAAAATCTTTTCATGCTGCTTGCTTATTTGAACTCTCATTTTCCAGTCGGTAGTCTCATTATATTGCTTTTGAAAATGCATCACATTTATCTATATTAAAATACATTTATCATTTGCACGACCACCACCAAGATTGTTCATATCCTCTTGTATTTTCTGGCAATCCCTCCATATTTATTATAATTCCAAATTGACATTGTTTGCAAACATCGACATGGGACTTCCAATTTTCAAGTTAAATTACTAATGTAAGTAATGGAATCTTGCATCCAATTCCAATACAGCTGACTGGCTGTGCACTATGCAGAATGACTGGTAAATCCTAACTAGTATTGAGCTTATGCTGGAGTTTTAGCCATATACAGTTAGCACAGAAGGGAGATTAATTGAGGCTCAGGTCACTTAAGGCTGAAGTGAGGCAGCAGTGAGTGACGTAGAAGTGGACAGTAAGCAAGCTAATGTTTAAATAGGTATGCAGTCTTCCAACCTATGCTGCTGTGCTGTGCAAATTCAACATATGAGTGGACTGCTTGGAAATTGCACTGAAAATTGAAAACAAGTCTTGAATGGCTAATAATATTTTCTAAATATTGCTAATGTGTATTCCTGGCAAATGTATTTGTATCATCCAGTATGAAATTGAACATTTAACATGCCATATTAGTTGGCTATTTAGTGGTTGAAAACATAGTGCTTTGTTGTAGATTTTCAAAACATGTCTTTTGAGGAGGAGAAAGAAAATTAGGGGAAATAAAATAGTCAAATCGGGTAACAATATTGTCACATCTACTGACTATATGACACAGTTATTGCACAAATCCTGAGTGACTCATATAATTTCTACAAACAGTACTGTTATATTGTGCACCAACCCAGACAAGTCACAATCTAGGCCTGCTTTTATTACTAGTTTACGAAATCAGGACCATTAGCAACAGCCCTCACTGATCTCTGTGCCAGCAATCCAGTGACTGTGAGCAACTGCACTGTTTATTTCATACTGAACATAAACAACAGACTAACTTTAAAAACAAATTATGTACGCATAAAACTCCCTGATGTAACACATCATTCAGGAAAAAAACTTGAGAAATTACTCCAGTTTAAATTTCATAGCTAATAAAAAGCCGGCATTAAAAACAGAAATCTTATGAAAAGCTCAGCAGATCTGATAGCGTCTGTGGAGAGGAATCAGAGTTAATGTTTTGGGTCCAGTGACTCTTCCTTACAGCAGTTCTGAGGAAGGGTCAATGGACCCAAAACATTAACTCTGATTTCTCTCCACAGACGCTGCCAAACCTGCTGAGTGTTTCCAGCAATTTCTGTGTTTGCTTCTGATTTCCAGCAGTTCTTTCAGTTTTAAAAAGCTCGGATGTCTTAACTATATCAAATTAAAAAAAATGATTTTATCATGACGTTTTCTCTGAAAACTTTATATGCTGGATGGTCACATGGCTATGCTTCAAATCATTTTAAAACTGACAAACCCTTGCAATTTGTAACAAGTATTTCTTGGCTGAATTTGCTACAGGTAACTATTAATGCAGATCTGAAACAACTACAATGAAATGCAACTCAGCAATTTGGGGTAACTTGATCAGTATGCTCTCCTGCATGACGGGGTGCAATATAAGTCAACAAAACATCTAATTAGGTGGCACAGGTTTTTATACAATGTATACGGAGGAGAAAATACACATTCATAGAAAATTCACAACAATTACTGCTGTTTATCTAATACAGTAGATGAATGCAGCTGGTTTTATACAATCTCTCTCTTTTAAGAATATATTCAAGACATGTTCGGAAATTAAGAGATTCAAAGTCAAGTTGGTGAATTGCAGCATCTGAATATGTTTTCTGTGATAAAAAAAGGATTAATTTCAAATGAGCAGGTGACTATAAAATTCATGAAAACATCAGCTATTTGTTCTGTTGCGTTCATTGAATTGAATACGAATTCCATGTGTATACCGAAGCATGGTCAGATGCAGCAAGTGTCAGCATGCGTTGCGAACAAGGATACAAAGCACACATTAACAATCTCCCTCGACTCCATAGCAGAAAACCACTTTACAGAGCCAAAATAACCCAACCTACTGCACCTGCAACTCATAACACATTAAACATTAACCTATTTCCAATCATGTAAATTTCTTAAGTGTGCAAATGCTCTTCATAGTGGTCTGTAAACTTTGTTATCACAGGGACTAAACAATGTGACACCTTAAATCTTTGTTCAAATATAATTCAACTTTTCTGAAGATGCGAATGTCAAAGGAAATATAGTTTATAAATATTCCATTTGTAATGTTCTTGCCTGAAGTCTGGGAAGAAATTTAAATGTACACATACAATTATGGTTTTCCTTCAGGTGATGTTCCGTGCGCACCAACCATGTTGTCATTACCACTTGCCTGAAATAAAACAGCCCTTTGATCCATCACTGTAGTATTACACATTGCCACCCTTCCTTTTGACGAAAAGCACTTGGCTGTATTGTTGCCTCCCATATCCATGCCCATATTTCCTGGATACTTGAATCCCTTTGTTCAACTTTCTGCCTCACCACAGTACAAAACAGCTCATACCAAAGTCTCAAAGTATATCCTAAGTCACAATTACAAAGGCAAATTAATCTCTTAGTCCTCCTTGACCTGTTTGGAGCCAGGGACATGAGTCATCACATCATTCTCCTTTACCACTCCTTCATTTGTCATCCAACAAATGGGGACTGCGCTCACCTAATTCCCTAAATATTGCAAAGAATCATCTGCAATGGCTTTTCTTTTTGTTCCTGCACTAGGACCTCTTGTGATCCACACAGGTTTATCCTGGACCTCTTCCTATTTCTTCTCTATATTCTACTCCTCGGTAATATCATCTGAAAACACAGCACCAATACTCGACAGCGCACTGACAACACATACAGGACGTTGACTCTTCTACTGTCTCTAAACTGTCAAACTGCTGGTCAACTACCAGATGAGTAAATATATGGAAGACCAAAGTGATTACCTTTGATCTCTGCTACAAACACCATTCTCTAGCCACCAACTTTATCCCTCTTCCTGCTAACTATGTCAGGCTGAACCCTAATTGCTCCCAAATTTAGTACCATATTTGATAGTAAAGTGAACTTCTTACTCAAGTGCAAGCTATCACTAACGGAAGTTTGCTTCTAGATTGTCATCCAATTTGACGCTTGCCTCAGTTTATCTGCTACTAAAACCCTCACATGCCTTTGCTGCTACCAGACTTGACGATTCCCATTTTTGGTTAACCTTTCATGTTTTATTCAAAGTCATCCAAAATTCTGCTCCCTATGTCCTTACTTGCACAATGTCACTCATCACCCCTTGTACTCTGACTACAATGGCAAAGTCATCATATTCCTACTGAACCACAGTGCCGTTCTCTAATAAGAGGGGCAACTGGTGGTTCAACCTCAGGCGAGGTGAGAGGTTAAGGAGGCAGGTCCTTCACGGTAATCTCAGCCAATTCAGCGGTTTGAATCTATGCTCATACCATCACTTTACAGTACAACAGAGCTAGCTAACCCTTATTGATCACATATATTCCTCATTAAGTAATGTTTTGATGTTGAAATTTTTTTTTCAATATCCTTTCCACTTGGTCTTGACCCTTCCTAGCTTTTTAATTTCCATCAGCCTCCTGTATATATCCAATTTTGATTGGCATCTTTGTACTATTGATAGCTTTACCCTCAGCAGACTAAATTTGATTATTATCCCTAAATCCCTCAGCCTGTCTTCCTAATGTAAGATGCTCCTTAAAACCTGCCACTTAGACCAAGCTTTCAGAAATATGTGGTTCAGCAGCAAGTTTTGCTTTATAGTGCTCAAGGATCACCGAAAGGGTGAGCTTAACCCTTTATTTCCTCTTATACTAGATGAGGCTCAGGTTTCTTTGTTTCTTGAACGTCCCATTTATTCATGCATGCAGAGGAGCTGTGCATAATCAAAAAATGACATACAACTCATATTTTACTGCAAAACAAAGATATTATACCACTTTTACAGATAATGAGCTTCCAACTGACTACTCTTACAAATAATAATTTCTGAAAGGCGACATATTTGCTCACTCCTATCTCTACCAAATCGTATTCGTGGTGTCCACATGATTATATCATCCAATCACATTCAAACCAATATCTATGTCTATATTACCCAATCATATCATTACATGTTCACATTTCAAACTGTTAACACATATCTTGTGATTACTAATAAACCTACACTGTCTATTTTTCCCTTTCAGTCCCTCCTAATGCCTGTAGTGTTTTCCTTTTCAATCATTTTGGCGCATTGATTTAAAGGTGCTTCATGAACACTTGTACTGTTGTTGTCATTAAACAAGCAAGAAAGAATTAGAGATGGTGTAAGCTCATCTTTTTTTCACCCCAGTGTACTGTATAAACAACACGTATTTAAGCCAATACAGTGAAAACACAGCAACTTTTCTGGATCCAGTGGTACTCACCAGGAGAAGGTGGTTGTATTTTCGGCTGCTTTTTGGATTCGGCAGAACTGAACATCTCAGGAGGGGGTTCTTCTCCACGTTCAATCTTACATTCAAAGGCAAAAAGGTACTGAATATATTGTTTCTTTAGTGAGCTAGCTGCACTGCTTGATGTACCTACGCACAGGGTCGTTGCCAGTTCACGCCATTTTTTGTTTTTGTTAACCTAGGGAGATTATGTGAAAATCAATGAGATTCTGATTGAATATTGTCAAATACTTTCAGCATACTTCCCTTCCAATTTAATTGATTTCAAATGACAATATTCAACAATACATATTGTTTATTGTAGCTTTCTAACCAGCTTCTCTCATTTTTGAGGTCCAACGCATTGGATTGGGGCTGAGAGAAAATGGAGAAAAAAGTAGAAGAGAGAGAATCAAGGTTAAGTAACACCAATTGGTGAATTGGCAAATTCCAGATGTCTCAAATATTGACTCACTTAAAGAGTACAGTCCTATTTGTTTAAAATAACTAGTTGGTATGCTGTGAGCAAAGCTTTCACTATTCTTTGGGTGAATGGATAGGAAGAAATAAGTAAGTGACTTGGTGTTCTCCTAAATGAGTACAGATAAATACAGATTAACACCAGAAAAAAATTACTTTCAAAGTTTAGGGAGGGAGGGGTGATCTTTTACAATTTTATATTATTCATGTAAACCTGGAGATCTTTAACTATTTCATAATAGACAGACATTCGGACTTCATGTTTCTGGTTTATTCCTGCCCTGATTCAAATGGTCCGCCATCAACGGTCATGAAATGAAGATTTGATCCCATAACTAATTTATGCTGGACTACTCATGATTATTTTCCCTGGATTACAAAGTACACTTGACTCAAATATTTAATCACTGGTCACAAAACAAGCCATGCTCAGAAGTTACAACACTGAGTTTTCACCAACTGCAACTGTTTGTGTATTCATTACATTGTGTCCAGAATCTCTGGCATTTAAGTACCCACGATCACATGAATCCAACCGTAATCACCTGACCTACAATAACCAGCAGTCAATTGTAGAATGATCCAGGTCTATCGCTCCTACAACCACAATAATCTTCAAATGTTTTAAATTCAGACAACTTATCAGCCCTTGGTACATGAAAGGCCTGTGACCAGCAGGCAATTATAGTTACACAGTGTGAACTCCTCTGTTGCTGGAGTCAGTTAAATAACAAGAGCATGACCTGTAGTCGATTGTTAAATGCATTGCTTAGTGATTTTCACCTTCACTCTGAAGATAAATGTTTTGTCCTTGCTATTAATATGACCCCATTATACCCCTCTCTGCCTCAGGGTACTTTGAGGCCCCATTTGCCCTGACCCTATATCACAAATTTACATGTTTGAATAGGTTTCTCATTTGTGCAGGGAGATTTTACTTTCAGGCTGTGCTCATTAGTTTGTGCGGAAACTTGAGCAAAACTTCATCTGGGCAAAAGTGTTCAGGATCCAGGACATTCAACAGACCAATGTACTAAGTAATATGTGCATATACATCCCTAAACAGTAGATATTTCAATATAAAATTCAACACTAAAATAGAAGTCAGCAAAGAACACATTTTACAAAACAGCAATAACTGGTCTAAACTTCATTCTTAGTTGATACAGATGCAAAGAATTTCCAAGTAGGGTCAATAATTTGCATAATACTTTTCTTTATTTCAATGAGGTTACAAGATGGCAGTGAAACCTACGCACAAGAACAGACACTGATGAAATGGGGAAATGACTCAGCAATACTTACAACACAAGCCTTAATTGCTGAGTATATTTTGCCCACTTCATATACTTTAGATGCTTTGAGACATCTCTTAAATGTTTTACCATTGCACTGTTCATTAGTTATGCATCAAATTAATGGACAAGCATTTCTCCATGTGCTTATTTCATATCAATTTCAAAAAGGAATTTTTAGAAGAACCAAATATTCAAATACTAGCCAAAACCTAACCAACAAATAATCCTAAAACACCAAAATGCAACTTGGTACCCACCTGTGCCAAACCACCAACTTCCTTAACACAGACATAAAGTCGATAAAGATCCAATGGTTTTTTGCCCACAGCAGGTAATGTGGTCACTGGTGTTCCTCTTTCCTCCATGAAGGACAGATAACGGTCTATCCACATCTTGCGCTCCTGTTCACTCCCCAGCTCATACAACCTGGTTATCTTGTCACCAGTTGTGGAAGAGTTTGATTTCTGCAATGAGCAGGCAGAACAAGCAAGAAATATGAAGGGACCTCTTTCCAATTATGAAAACTGGTTTTATTCCTTGAAAAACAAAGAGTAAGGAATCAAGGATACCAGCTCTGACAGACATTTGGTAAATGTAGTTCATTACAGTGTTTCCATCCTCATGCTCAAAGCTGACATTTCATCAATATAACAATCTGAACTTCAATGTAGTACATCAGATGTGTGACCACAGACCAAACAAAAACCTTACTAGACACAAACAGTGTATTTTTGAGCATACCCCCATCTACCCATTCATCATCCAATGATATAGTGTGAACATCACATGCAGCTACAAATGTATCCAGTTTCAATCCAGGTATTATGTATCCCCCTGATTCAGAGCACAACAAAATATTTGTTTTCTTTCCACCATTGAACTGAAGTTCTGATTTGCCATGTTGATTAAGGTAATGTGTAATGTGTTGGCGCAGGCCTGATGAGTTGAAAGGCCTGTTCCTGTGTTGCGAGGTTCTATATAAAAGTATTTTTAATTTATTTTTATGAAGCATGCACTTTGGCCACCTGGCCTAATAACAGTGACAAACTATAACTTGGAGGCGGAACTACATCTTCATTCTAGATAAAATTGAAATATAACTCCTTTGTACTTCACTTTTTAAAAAACTTGCCTTTTTTCCCTGAGGTCTATTGTTATGAACACATTAGTTTTGCTGGACTAAATGACTTTTCTTAATCAATGGATATTCTTATGATTGCATGAATTACTTGTGAATTAACAATATGAAACACAATGCAGTTTTTTGGTTTGTAACAGTTTGCACATTTTCCTCTCCAAATAAAATGAGATCTGAGCTAACATTTGCTGCAAGACATTTTGATTGATGATCAGGCATCAAAAAAGTGAAGTACGTGAAAACAGACAACAACTATAAAGAATGAATCATGCTACAGGATGAGCTGATTAACCTGTGTTAAGATTTTTGTTCTTGCACAGCATCTTTGCTTTGTTGTGGTGAGATAGATGATTTTGCTTTGGGCACACACCTGGGGGATAAAATTACTTCAGCAGTGGTAATAGGAAAATGCAAAGACAACGGAAAAGAAAATCAGAAGGTCTAAGGCTTGCCAATTCGATATCGAACAATTGCCAAAGATCAAATTCACCTTTACTGTCTTATTTGGATTGAATATTAATGATGAATAAGAAGAGAAATGGAGATTGCAAGTTCTCTTTTATAGACTGCAGAGGTTATTGGATCAAATCAAACATGTCAGGCAGCATCTGGGGAGACAAACAGAGCTAATGTTTTAGGTCAGGATGACCTTTGATCCTGATGGAATCAGGAATTTCAATCTGAAACATTAATTCTGTTTCTCTCCACAAGTTCTGTCAGACCTGCTGAGTATTTTGAGCATCTTTTGTTATTATTACAAGTTTCCAGCATCTGTAGTATTTAGGTTTTGCATTGGACCAATCAGAATTAACTTAAAAAGACAAGAAACTAAAACCCCTACACTACACATTCTATACCTCAGCTTTTGTAGTTTCAGCTGGTCAAGAGATTAATCCAAGATGTAAACCCAATAAGTTTTTGCTGCTGATAATATTCTGTTACATGAAGAGCTGCACCGCTAAAATCATTTAAGAAAAACATGGCAATTTAAAGCTGATTATGTAATATTTTGATGACACCCATTACTGAACAGAGAATAACATACAACTATTTCAAATGAAACTGAAAGTTAAACACGCACATTTATATAAATCCACACCATGATAATGGCTTTTAATCGATTAATCTCCTCCATAAGAACTCTATCCCTTAGTGGTAGAAAGCATTGTCTCCCAAACAACCACTGACTCACGACATCCTGAATAGTGTCAATACACTTCAAAATTTACTAATGTAGGATTCGTATCTGAATGAAACTGATATCCCTCCTCTACAGAAGGTACCAATTTCTGCATTCAATTCAGATGGTGATACCTTTTAACTACTTGGACTGATCAGCTGCTCATGTTAGCATGTAAAGTACTGTAGCTGAGATAAAGTTGTTATCCCCGACATGTTTTTTCTAGCGGGTGTCACCAACTCCTGTGCAACAGAAACCTGGTCAACATAGTCCATCGAACCAGAGGAATACAATGTTCAATTATGGTGCCCAAAATATTGCCAATGGCTGAGATCAACTATATCAGTGGAAAATCAAACCAATGGTCACCTGTTCTGTATGATTCAGTGTTAGATTAAAAATACTTATATGTACTAAGTAATTGGAGCTCCAAAATTAGTTTAACATACCTTTCTGGACGTCCATAATGTAATCAAAAAGATTTTACAAAACATACATAAAATTTAAGAATGGAATGGATACAACTTGTTGGTTGAGAATGGAAATTTGTTAGGAGATAGCAGAGGGCGTACAGGTAACAGACGTGCTCAAATTGGTAGGATTTCATTAAAGATATACCAAGGGAACGGAGGCCCTCTGCTTTACACAATATTTATAAATGACTTCGATGAACGAATAGAGAGCAGCACATTTAATTTTGATGACAACACTGAGTTACACATTACAGAAAATAATGCAAAATAATCTATTCCCATCTGCAATGAGACACTGATAGTTAAATGAGTGGACAGAACTGTGGCAGATTGACTTCAGTGTAGGAAAGTGTAAGGGCATTTACTTTAGACTGCATATAGGTAAATGCTCAGAATCCAGAAAAGATTCTGAGCAAGTGGGAATAGAGGATGAACAGAGACTTTTAGGGGTCTGAGTATAAAAATCAAAACCATAGCAGATGGTAAAAAAAATTGACGACTAATAGAATATTGTCCTTTATTTCAACAGGGCTGAAGTACAAAGGGATAGAAGTTAACTTAGAATTGTACAGGTTCCTAGTTAGTAATGCATTCATTTTTGGTTTTCCATACTGGTTGTGCTATGAAGATTCATCAGAATGATACTGGAGCAGTAAACGTTAAAGGATGAGGCAAGACTGCGTATACTAAGCTTATATTTGTCCGAGTACAGACATTCAGGCCATAAGATCATAACCATAAGATATAGAAGCCAAAGTAGGCCATTCAGCCCATTGAGTCTGCTCCATCAATAAGATCATGGCTGATCTGATAATCTTCAACTCCACTTTCCTGCCTTTTCCTCAGAACCCTCAAATCCATTACTGATTAGAAATTTATTCAGCCTTGAAAATACTTACTGACCCTAGTTTCAACAGTCCTCTGCGGTAAAGAATTCCACAGATTCACTACCTTCTGAGAATAGAAGTTCTCCTGCAACTTTGCCTGAAATGTCCAATCCCTTATTCTGAGATTCTGACCTCTGGACCCAGACTCTCCCACAAGTAGAAGTAACTTTTCTGCATCTATTCTGTCAAGTCTCCTTAGAATCTGATATGCTTCAATTAAGTTGCCTCTCATTCTTCATTAATATCTGAACTCGAGTTCATGAAAATCAAAGAGAGAAACCATGTCCTCTGGTTGGTGAGTCTGGATTCAAGTGAGTATAACCTGATCAAAGTATGATCAAAGTATGATGGCAGAAAATACTTCTTCACACAAAGGGTGAAGTCTGGAGTTCTCTGCCCCTGTTGCGGTTAACCAATTGAAAATTTCAAACGGAGATTGATTGTTTAAAGTGGGCAACCTATCTAAGGATTACAGAATTAAGGTGGTAGGTGTGGTTAAGTACAAATCAATCCATTCTAACTGAATTGTAAACAGGCTTGAAGGACAGAATGGTGCACTCCTGTCTCTATGTAATGTAACTAAAACTAGATAGGAAGAACATTTCAGATTCAGTAATTTTATAATGATTGTTAGATTAAGAACACACAGCCGAAGCTGGATCTCAGCAGTTTTGCAGTTAAATCTGGTTTTATAGACCACAGGCAAAATTTGTAGAGCCGGTTTTTAGGTAAAGGTCTACAATCCCTCAGTACAATAAGGCATGAACATAAGATGGAACAAAATCACCACTTTTATTCATTTTCATTTGTTACATCTATGAATAATTATGCTAAATTATGAAATGGATTCCAAATCAAAAGTGTAGAATTTATGTTGGCTAAACATTTACATGCTCTATACACAATGGGAAAATGCGTAAAGCCAATTTGTAGGCAAGCAACTACATTCCCCCATTCAATAAGGTATAATGATAAAATGGATTACTTGTTTTTATTGTTACAATAAATAATTATACAAAAAAGTTTAATAAAGTAGAATATTTAATATTGCCTCAACATTTACATTTTAATACGTACATAATATACTCAAACATATTATTCAATTACTCTAAAACATTACCTTCCAGTCTGCAAACCTTGACAACATTTTGTAAAGATATGGTGGTCTATGATCTATATCATGACTGGTTGCCATTCTCTCTTGGGAAAGAATTGTGTCCAGCAACACTCATCAGGAAAGCTAACTACTATTTTGCTGACATTACATTTGGAAGATAAGGGGTTTTCAAACACATTTTTTATTTTTAAATGATTTTCAATAAAGCACACAAACATTACATAACAGAGAGGTTAATAAAACAGCGCCACTTACAGGGCTTGACGGAGTCTTTGGCCAGCCTGGGCTGCTAATGCTATCACTTTCATCTCCATGCATTGAGGAGATGCTAGTAGAGCTTGGGGACATGGGGGAAAGGGTTGGCAGGTTGCCTGAGGTAAGGGGCTGAGAAATACCCTGAGAGTTGTAGCTATCCTGTGGTAGCGGGACAAAAATAGGAGGAGGGCAGGGCAAGGTTCATTCAAAAGAAGAAAAAAATGTTAAATCGATTTTAACTTACAGGTATAAACAATCACATAACATTTATAATTGGTATAAATTTGGAAGGTTGCTGGAGCCACCATGCTTAATTTTAAGCTTATTTGAGATGCTTAACACAAGTTTTCCCCAATGAAGGAAGTCACTTAGTCAGTTTTACAAAAAAGCCAGAAAAGCAAAATACCAAATGCCTTTGCTGCTGCAAGGAAGCCATGACAAAAGAGGCAGAGAAAACGGCTGCAGTTCATAAAAACAGGCAAACAACTCTCTAACACCTTAAAGCCAAATTTACTACTGTTCTTAGGTGCCTTTAGAACCAATGACTTTCAGATCCACTTGAAAGAAGAACAGGAATAGAACACGCAAAAGCATGCAGGAGAGATTAGAGACTGAAAACCAAATGATGTAAACAGAGCAGACTTGTTCAGCCAAACCAACACCATCATTGCTGGAGAAATACCTTAGACTTGGTCTCAGTCGGAGGGGGTCCTTCTTCTTTAATATCCATTTTCTGAGGTACTTGAAGTTTGGAATCGGCCTGTGCCAGCATGTCTGCTCCGAGACCCATTGAAGCTATGTACATAACAATTTGGGGAACTAACATTAATCCTAAAATGTATTTGCAAATTTTATTCAAGATTAATGCTGGAAACTAACAGATTGGGACAAATACACAAAATTGTTGCTTTAAATATACGAATACGAAACTTTAAAATACCACAAGTAAAAAGTACTTTAAAAAAAGCCATCAAGGTAGTTTGATTGTTTCCTGCACGTTCCCTAACCCCATGAAAATCCCATTCCAATCTATTCAGGGATTTTCAAAATTCAAATACATAATATACAATTCATGCCAACTATAGATTTCAGTCTGCTCTTTTAAAACCATTCACGCATTCTACACTCACTGTAAACATGTAGCATCTCTTTGTCACTTGTGCAGGGAAAAATCAATTGTATCTATAACTGATAGCTTAGAAAAGAACCTTGTTTTAAATAAGCTTATTTTTAAGATGTTAAAAGGGCAACTACAATTTATTTTGTCTCAGTCTGCACATATGACTATAGTGACATCACTGTCTACACCTATATGAAGACGTTTTCACTGAAACATTTTATAAATTTGAATCACCTTCTCATATGGAAGTGATATGAATTAATTGAACCATAATTTATACTTCAGTGTCCAGTAACCAAACGTTTAATTTCTGAGTATAACCCAGATCTAGTAGCTTTGGAGAACTATATTTATGAACAATGGCTGTTATGTCATAGTATAGCAGCAGAGCTGGACTCACTTTTTAAAAAGTATCATATCCAAAACATTTCAGTCTGGTACATATAAACTTGCTGAGTGACTTAATTCCCATTATACTTGGGTTTTCCATTTGATTCTTAAAACCATAGCTGGCAGGATATCTAATGTATTCCTCTGAATTGCCCACTTTCATTTCTGGACTAAGGCATTACTATAGAATCTAAGAATTTATTAACAGATGATTACATTCTTTTACTACTATCTTTTATTCTCTTCTTCAGCTCAGTAGTCCCTACCATAATTCAGTTAAGCACCTTTGAGTAAGATGGTGACTCTTGCTTTTGGCCCACAATTCATACAAGAGAGAATGTGAAAGTCATATGCAATTATTAGATCATTCAGGATTTCCCAAAACACTTTAGTGCCAGTGGTTTATTTTAGTGTGCAATCAATGGATAAACAATCACTAATTATGATCCAATAGGATTTCAAAACAGCAAATGAATAAATGATAAGATAATTTGTTGCTGTTTTTTTCTGAAGGAATATGCGCTCACTTCTTTGAATAAGCCATGTGACTTATTAAAATAACTGTGAGCAGGTAGTTGGATGTTTAATTGGAAAGATGTAACTTCTTGACAATATAGCAGCTTTCTTTACTAATGTAATAGATTAAAGAGACTTTAAATCCCAAATAAATCTAACCTACAATCTTCACACTCAGAAGATAAGCCATCTAGCTCTTTTTGCAGCATTATAGAATCATTGGAAATTATGAGACAGGAGACGACCAATAACCTGGTCTTCAGACAGAAACCGCTTAGTCCAGCATGTCCATTTTATTTTGTTTTGTACCTCTCTAAGCTCCTTATCCTCAAGTATAGTTCAATTCCCTTTTGCTATCATTTGTGGAATCATATCCAACATCTTAGAGTGTTTGCAATTCTTTGAGTGAGAGCAATTCTCCATACCTTCTATCCATATTTTTTGCAACTGAATAATAGAAAGTATCAGTAGCAGTGGACAAGTTCCAAAGTCAAATCAAGCCATTGCCCTGAATGAAGGACAAGAAGAATTCACTATTTATTTATTTGTCAGGAATTCTTTATAGGATGTGTAGTGCGATTACTAAAGTGGCAGCACGGTGGCTCAGCAGTTAGCACTACTGCCTCATAGCACCAGGAACCCCAGTTAATTTCGGTTTTGGTGACCATCTGTGTGGAGTTTGCATGCTCTCCCAGTGTCTGCATGGGTTCACGCTGGGTGATCCGTTTTTCTCCCATAATCCAAAGATGTGCAGGTTAGGTGGATTGGCCAGGAATGTGCAGACTAGGTGGGTTAGGCATGGTAAATGTAGGGTGACAGAGATACAGTGGGTGCTTGACATGGGTAGGATGCTTGAGGGTTGTGCTGCTCAATGGCCAAATGGCCTTTTTCTGCACTAAAGGGATTTTTATCCTAAAAAGATAAAGAAACCAATCCATCAATGAAGGCACATATACAGATGTATAGTGTAGTGAATAAGTACTTTTTGTATCACACCATTTTGTTACCAGGCAGAAACATCTTGATTTTAAAAACAAAGCATTTATAATGTTTAAAGGAACGTGTAACAAATTGGTTTAAATGGTACAATAGATTAACTTGCTGCAAAGATGGCAGAGAGCAGAGGTATTTTTGTTTCGACAGCATATATAGCATATTTATAAAAAAACATGCAACTGTGAACTGAGGTAAGCTGACAATAATGCCCCTGCAAACTAAAGCTGTGATGTAATGACCCAGAGAAGTTAATGCGACATGTCAAGCATATATACATCAAGAACTTTGGCTTCTGTATGACAAATATTTCAGCTATACGTTGAAACGTTTATGCACTTTTAAACAACGATGAGAAAGGGAAACCGAAACTTTCAATGAAGACACTGCAACAGAAGAGTGAAGTCAAAGTAAATCTTATTAATAGTTTAAAAGTACCTTGTATAAAACCAAAATGCATACTGCAGTGAATACAGGGAAGTGTAAATGTGAGCTTGGCAAACAACACTCTGGATATGTAGGAATATTTACAGTACTGGCAAATTGGACTCACTCACCTTGCCAGTTTATTCACCAGAGTCTTGCTCTCTGGCTGGTGCAATTAAAATTTGTAAAACATGTTCCTACACAGGTGCGCAGTGTAATGATTTTTTAGTGCTTAATCTATGAATTCATTCTGCTTTCACTTCCTTGCAGATTTGGCAGAATATTGTGCTTGTTCATCAACTAATGTCAGCATGTAAAACGAGCATAAAGCAGTTTCATTGCAGCTGCATTGTAGGAAACATATCTGGTATCTCTGAATGAATATAGGAAATCATATGAATTACAGTAAACCCATACAAAAAATGTGCTGCACAAACTAAACTCGGGCTGTGCCGGTCAACTTATACCAAGTTAAAATTCTTACATACAAAATATTTTCGATTTATTTAGAGTTGCATCATTGCAAAACAAATTGCTACCTTAATCTGATTCAACACTTTATCCTGAATGAAGGCAATCCTAATAACCAAATTATGAAGAAGCTGTGCCACTTTATTGCAGAAACTGGGACATGATGGCAAGTTATACATCACCTTTCAGTGGTTTGAAAACATTCTGGTGAAGACAGCATGAAAGTCAGCAAATAGAATGTGGGATACATGATGAAAAATTGAAATTTAAAAATACCTTGCATAAACCCAAAATGCATAAAGCAATCAATGTAACTTTGGCAGACTGCGCTCAGGACCTGTAGGGATATTCATAAGTCGGGTAGCATTGCTGATTAAAGAGGAGATTAACACAATAGTAAAGAAGGATATTAGCCTGGATGATGTGGAATCTGTATGATTGGAGCTGTGGAACATCAAAGGGAAAAAAATCATTTGTGGGAGTTTTGTACAGACCACTAAACAGTAGTTATGAACGATTTTTGAGAAGATTTGTAGCTCAGGTTGAGGTTCTGGATGTAAGTCTGCACACTGAGCTGGATGTTTTGTTGTCAGATGTTTCATCACCATATTAGGTAACATCATCACTGAGCCTCCCATGAAGCGCTCGTGATATGTCCCGCTTTCTATTTATGTGCTTAGGTTTAGGTAGATTGCACCCCATCTACCATCCTCTGAGATGACATCACCCACGAGTGCTTCACCGGAGGCTCACTGATGATGTTACTTAGTATGGTGACAAAACATCTGACAACAAATCTTCTAGCTCAGCGAACAAACTTACATTGAGTTGAGGTTGGGGATGGCATCAAACAGGAAATTAGAGATGCATGCAGTAAGGATACAGTAGTTATTATGGGCAACTTCAATCTACATATTGATTGGACTAACCAAACTGGTAGCAATGTGATGGATGAGGATTTCCTGGAACGTATGAGGGTTGGTTTCCTCGACCAATATGTCGAAGAACCAATTAGAAAGCAGGTCACCCTAGATTTGGTTTTGTGTAATGAGAGAAGATTAATTAGCAACCTTGGGATTAATTAGATCCTTTGGGGAAGATCGACCATAATATGGTAGAATTCTTCACAAAAGATGGAGAGTGACACAGTTAAATCTGAGATTAGGATCCGGAACTTAAAGAGAGCTAATGTTGATGACATAAGACATGTATTGGCTAGGATAAGCTGGCCAATGATTCTTAAGGGTTGACAGTGGACAGGCAATGGCAGACAATTAAAGAACACAGGGATGAACTTCAACAATTGTATATCGCTGTCTGGTATAATAGTAAAACAGGTAAGGTGGCTCAGCTATGGTTAATAAGGGAAATCAGGGATTGTGTTAAAGCCAAACAGGAGGCATATAAATTGGCCAGAAAAAGCAGCAAACCCGAGGACTGGAAGAAATTTAAAATTTAGCAGAGGATGATAAGAGTTTAATTCAGACGGGGAAAATAGAATACAAGAGCAAACTTACAGAAAACACAAAACTGACTGCAAAACTGGTGAAGACAATTGTAGGTCCCTTACAATTAAAATCAGGTGAATTCATAATGGACAAAGAGAAAGCAGGCCAGTTGACCAAAAACTTTGGACTTGTCTTCACTGAGGAGGACACAAGTAACCTTCCAGAAATGCTAGAGGACAGAGGATCAAGCATGAAGGAGTAACTGAAGGAAATGATATTGGGGAAATTGATGAGAATAAAACCTAATAAACCCCGAGGGTCTGATGCTCTGCATCCTAGAGCACTTAAGGAAGTGATCCTAGAAATAGTGAATGCACTGGTGATCTTCCAAATTAACTGTGGAATAGTTCCAATGGACTGCAGGGTAGTTAATGTAACCCCACCTTTTTCAAAAAAGGGAGAGAAAACAGGGAATTATAGGCTGGTGAGCCTGACATCAGTGGCGGGCAAAATGTTGGAGTCAATTATTAAGGATGTAATAACAGAGCATTTTGAAAGTATTGACAGGATCGGTTCAAGTCAGCTTGGGATTCACTGAAAGGAAATCATGCTTGACAAATCTTCTGGAATTATTTTTGAGGATGTGACCTGTAGACTTGACAAAGGTGAATCAGTCGATATTTTGTACATGAACTTTCAAAAGGCTTTTGAGAAGGTCTCACATAAGAGAAGAGAATAGTAAGCAAAATTAATGTTTATGGTATCAGAGGTAACGTGTGTACAGAGAACTGGCTGACAGACAGGAAGCAGAGTGTTTGAATAAATGGTTCCTTTTCAGAGTGCTAGGCAGTGATGAGTGGGATATCACAGAGTTCAGTGCTGGGACCCCAACTGTTCATAATATACATTAATAATTTGGACCAAGAAATTTGTTTGTCTACAAACAATGCGATGAGGACATGCCACGACCCAACACATTAACTACTCTATCCCTGAACTGACAGCCAGACTCCTCTTGGATTTATGACAGCACATAAACCGACAGCCATACTTAGACAACTCACCAGAACAAAAGAACAAATACCCATCATGTGCAGGACAAATTTGATCTAAAAGATTCCATGCAGAGACTGCACAAAACACTATCGAGGAATAACAGGCAGACAACTAGCGACCGCATTTATGAACATCAACTAGCCACTAAATGTCATGACCAGCTATTCTTAGTGTCTATATACACAGATGACAAGGACCACAAATTTGACTGGGACAACACAACAATAATAGGACAAGCCAAACAGAGGACAGCCAGAGAATTCCCTCAAATCTTGGTACTCATCCATGGACTTTATCAAAAAACACATTGACCATGACCCTATATGCTGACCACTGCAACAAGCATCCGGAAGCAGCAAGAACAAAATAAAAAAAATTCCAACTGACACAGTACAACAGCACTTCACAAGAAGCTCCACAGCACTGAGGACGTTATCTAGAAAGGGGATGAAACCAAGTTCCCAGCTCGGCAAACATACCCACAATAACTGCAACTGGCACCCGAGCTACACATATTTACACAAACCTTGAAGTCTCACTCTGACTGGAATATGACTCATCCAATATTACTATTAGCTAGAATCATAATAGTTCAATTAAATATATTTTCCTGATCATTTATGAGACTGACAAAACTACTGTGCACTTTCCACTTCCCTTCCTTAAACAGTTTATAAATAGAAAATCATTGAATAAAAATAAACCATTAATTGTATTGGTAAAAAACTTGAATGAAAACTTATCTTGACAATGTTGTGTCTTTACTTTACATATATTCTTCCAAAGGGGGCTTGAATGATTTTTTTTTTAAAAGTAGTTTTCCGTTGACGTACAGAACAAGTGCTGATTCTGTGAGCCTTGTGTGCAGTAATGTAAATAGTCCTGTCAGCATGACATGCTGTTCTTATGAGCAATCTGTAAAGTTGAAGCATCCTTACACAGATCTCAAGGTTGGTAAAAGAAGGAAAACTAAGAAAATGAACAACAAATCAGTCTGAGGATCAGACAGGTAGTTTTCACAAATCAGAATCCCAGCTATGCTGGTTGGCCTGAAAATGCAATGTGAATGAATTTCAACTGGAAAGTCAGGAGTTGATCTGACAGGACTGATTATTACATAGATCTTGCTTCCTTAGCTTGGGTACAATTAAGCAGTTGATAGTGTGGCTCTATTAACCTTGCATCTAAGCAAGCTAAGTCTTTTTTTTGGTGGAGTGCTGGGATACTTGGTATTAACACTGAAAACCAAAATTCTCTATTATTTCTCCACTGATCAAAGGAGAGATAAAATCGACAGGTGAAGGTCATTAGACCAGTGTAGTCTATTCCACCTTTCTGACTGAAAGAAAATGTATAAAGGCAGACTGGCAGGTGGGGAAAATGTTCCAAAAGTTTTATTATTTTTCAATGAAATTTGTTTAAAAAATATTGATTTTACACATGCAAAGATCAATCCAGCCATAATTTCAAACACTATAGATGATTAAGTGCCGGTAAATAGGCTACTGCAAGAGAATCATTTCCCTTTCATAGATAAACAATTAGCATGAGCAAGATAAATCCTGATAGAGAATAATTAATTTCTTCCGTGTTTGAACAGTTTTTCCAAACAAGAATAAATGGGAATAATATATTTGAATTTTATGGTTGGGTCAGGTGCAAGCCTTTTCAAGACTTGACTGCAATAATGGTGATCGCACAAGATACAGGATAATGATTCTTTTTAACAATAGAACCGTAAACAGTTGAAAAACAAAAAATACTTTACATTTCGCTGGTATGCTAAGCCCCTGTTTAGGCTGCCTCATTTGCTGCCATTTTGTTATAGCATTGTGGATACAATGTAGTATTGGGATTTTGCTTTAGCCTTAAGACCATAAGAACGAGGAACAGAGTAGGCCTTTCCAGCCTGCTCTGCTAATCAAAAGGATTACAGCTGAACAGAACTCCCTCATATCCACTTTCCTACGTTTTTCCCATACCCATTGATTCTGCTATTCTAGAAATAGATCCTTCTGTCCAACTAATCCATGCCCACCGTGTTCCCGAACTAAACTAGGCCCATTTTCCTGCGTTTGGCTCATATCCCTCCACACCTTTCCAGTTCATGTCTTTTAAATGTTGTAACTGTACCTGCGTTCACCACTTCCTTTGGCAGTTCATTCTACACACGAACCGCTCTGTGTAAAAATGTTGTCCTCATGTTCTTTTTAAAACTTTCTCCTCTCACCTTAAAAACATGCTCCCTGGTTTTGAGGTACCCCACCTTAGGGAACAGACCTTTACTATTCACCTTACCTCATGATTTTATAAACCTCTATAAGGGTTCTTGTCAACCTCTTACGTTTCAGTAAAAAAAAGTCACAGCCTATGCTTAGAACTCAAACCTTCCGTTCCTGGCGATACCCTTGTAAATCTTTTCTAAACCCTCTCCAATTAAATAATGTCCTTCCTAGAACAGAAATGCACACAGTACTCCAGAAGTGACCTCACCATTGATCAAGAATCTATCTCAGCCTTAAATATACCGAAAGACTCTGCCTCCAACGGTTTTCTGTAGCACAGAATTCCAAAGACTCTCAACCCTCCAAGAAAAGGAATTCTTCCTCCTATCTGTCTTAGATTGCCGCCCCTTTATTCTGAGACTAAGTTCTCTAGTCCTAGACTCCACTAAGAGGGAAACATCCTCTCAAGTCCCTTAAGAACCTTATATGTTTCAAAGAGATCACCTCTGATTCCCCTAAACTCTAGTCATTAGTCATCGTACATCCCAGAGACCAGCAGAGGGAGTGGGCCCCAGGTCAGCAGCAACACTCCCTTGACCTGGGTGAGACCCAGGCTGCAGCTCCAAAAGCAGGCCCAGGACTCAGAGTTCCCCCCCCCTCTTCTCTCCTCCCCCCCCCTCTTCTCTCCTCCCCCCCCCTCTTCTCTCCTCCCCCCCCCTTCTCTCCTCCCCCCCTTCTCTCCTCCCCCTCTTCTCTCTCCCCCCCCTTCTCTCCCCCCCCCTCTTCTCTCTACCCCCCCCCCCCTCCCCACCCTCTTCTAGACTAATGTCCTTCCTCCAAACCATTAGTATGTATACTGCAATGAGTTATGGTCCCAGCGCTGACCCCTGTGGAACTCACTGGTTACAGGTTGCCAACTTTATAAAAGAACCCCTTCGCCCTCACTGTTTCTGACCCATCAGCAAATTTTCTAATCATGTCAATATGTGACTTCCAACACCAAGGACTCCTATCTTATGACAATCTTCTATAAAGTACCTTGTCAAATGTACTTCTGGAATCATTGAATCCGGACAGTGTGCAAGCAGGCCATTTGGCCCCTTGAGTCCACACTAACCCTCCAAAGAGCATCCCACCCAGATCCACCCCCTATCTATCGGTGTAACCCTGCATTTCCCATGGCTCATTCACCTAACCTCCAAATCTTTGGACTGAGAGGGGAAACCCATGCAGACATGGGGAGAATGTGCAAGCTCCACACAGACAGTAGTCTGAGGGTGAAATCGAACCCGAATCCCTGGTACTGTGAGGCAGCAGTGCTAACCATTGAGTCACTGTGCTGCCTAGATACGACACATCTACTGGTTCCCTTCTACTTTGAAAAACTAATATTTTGGTCACACATAATTGCCCTTTCAATTTACTTCCTAACTCACTATATTTGGCTTTTAGCACCTCATCATTGTTTTAAAACCTGTCATTGGTACTAAGGTGTACGATGACTAATGACTGCTCACTCTCCTTTTTCAGAACGTCCCATAGCTGATGTAATGCCACATGACCTGATTAGCACCATTTTGGGATGGCTTCTCCCATTCCCTAATGTTTCCATGCACTACTCTCTCGCTTGCTGATTCTCTCCTGCTTACCATTTTTCTCCTGCATTCTCCCATGTATCAATTCCCTTCCAGACCTTCTTAATTGCCACTTCTCCCTAAAGCCTCCTGCTCACAGCTTCTCTCTCAGTTTCCCTCACCTTAATCATCCCTCTCCTGAGCCCTCACTCACAGCGAGATTTCAAGAGAGGAAAGCGATGATCACATGGGTTAGCAATTAGGAGAGCCACCAAGCAGCAGGAACTAGAAATTATTTGAATATTTGTTTTATATTTTAAAATTCAAGTTATTTCAATTAGAAATACAGGAACTTCAAATGCACTGTATTTCAATTTCTAATGTTTTAATTTCTTTTGACAAGAAGAGTTTTTTAAGACCTAGTTGCAACTTTTACACTTATTGCAACAGTAAAATCTGACACAAAGTTGCACTTTTCAGGAATACAACCAGTGTTAGCAAGAAATTCCTACATTGGTTCAGTGAGATCAATACATTTTTTCATGAGTGTACAAAATCACTCATTCACAGATATTGCTACAAAATGCTTTCCAGTTTTTGCACAAGATATTTTCTCTTTCCACATTTAAGCAGTCATACTGTTTTCTCACATACTGTTTTGTGTAAACTATCAAAACAAACATTTACTAATGTTAATAAGCCGCAAACACAAACAAACAAGTACCTGCACAATTGCTTATAAAAAAGCCTTGAACACTGCAAGAAAATTGCTAGAGGAAGAATTCTGTACAGATTCAATATAAAGGATATTGCCAATTGAATCTGACCTCAGAAAAGCTCTTGTATCTCTAAACAACATCCTAGCCTTAGACTTTGTCAGATATCAAAAAAAGGTGCTATTCAACACAAATTTATGCTGTCATAGAACTTATAAATCACCAAAATCTCTGTGTTTATGAGGATAATTTTCACAGGCTTAACAGAACTAACAAGCTAGAGAAGTGTTCTGTAGCTTGCTGCCTGAGATACAGCATTTCCTGTATGATACTTGTAAGTGGTAATTTTAGCACCTTGTCATCCCAATGTGCTTCCTTCTCTCCCCACAGACTGAATGGCCGTTTGCTTACCTCATACTCTGGGCCAAATTGAAAACAACTGCAAAGCAAGATAATCTAATTCAACACCATCCATTTTACAACTGATAACTTCACAGCTAAGAACCACATTGAAAACAATGCATTCCCCCTTCCCCTCTGCACTGCTGTTGAGATACATTCAAGTTTAGCAATATTAGGAAAAAATTAAATCTGGAAATAACTCCTACTTCAAACAAAGTGAGACTGTTGTACGTTGTAGTAATCCTTTAAAAGGTTGCAATGTGATGAGGAAAAACATCAAACATATTAATAATTTTGGGTAGGTCCTAATTTTTAAGCAGCACACACTTGATTAAATGAGAATCCAGGTGCAAAAAGAGGAATCTGAACAACATTTAATTTTAATTTGATGGAGCCTTGGCAGAAAGGAAAAGATAACAATCGAAATCCATTGAATCCAAGTCATCTAGTGTAACTTTGGCCCATTTGGCTGATGGGTCAGTTTATGCCCCAAATTGGGTAATGATGGTACCTTATGTATAACTATGTTGACCTCTATGAAATCTCCTTTTCTCTAAGGAGAAGAATGCCAGCCTTCCAACCTAACCTTGCAAGTCTTTTAAGCCTCATCTGAACCATCTCAAGTACCTGCACATTGTTTCTGTGAATTGGTCACAATACTCCAGTAGGTTCAACATTCATTGCTTACTTCTGTATTTAATGCCTCTTTTAATGATGTCCAGGTATCCACATAATGTGCAAACCACTTTCTCAATTTGGTGTGCAAGGTGTCCAAAAATAGACATGCATATTCCCAGAGTCCTCTATTCTTACTCAAACTTTAAATTCTGCTATTAAATCTATATTGTCATTCCCTATTCCTTCTAACAGCACAGGTCCAGACTCATACTAACCATGGCAGCTTTTTTTCTGGGATGTGGTGTCAACTGGCAAAGCCCTTTAAGGCTGTTAAAAATAAACCACATTGCTGCTGTTCAGAGGTCACATGTAGACCACGCCAAAAAAGGATACGATATTCTTCCCTTAAGGGCATTAAGAAACCAGATGGGTTTTGGTGATAATTGGTGATTGTTTCATGTTTGCTATTCCCTCAACTAGCTTTCAATCCAGATAGTTTTAATTAATTGAATTTATTAATTGATTTAAACGAACTTCACTAGCTGACAAGTTGGGAATTGAATCCACATTCCTGTGGCATCAGGTTGTACACTGAGTTACTAATCCAGTGAGAATACCACTGCATCACCATCCGCCTCATCAAGATCCTCTCTCATGGAGAGATACCTCCTTACCTTGTCCTTTGTATAGTGTGGAAGATGATTATCTATCTCTTCCTCTCTAAATCAGGTACCTATAGTACCTGATGAACTATGGCTAATTAGCAATTAACAACAATTTATTATGACTGAATGAAATAATGAGAATGTTAAATTGCGAGGCATCATTTCCTACATGAAACTAAACTGACCCATGTATCTGTTCCTGTGATTCATCTAGATACGAAACGTCTCATGCATTTTAACCAGAAGGAGCTTTAGGTGTCCTAGACAATTTTTTTACCTCAAGTAATTCCCAAAAGCAATTACTAATTTAATAGCTGTTAGCAGGATGCTTTTGCTTGCTAAGGCTTTCTATTTTAAAAAACAAATTATGCTACTTTGTGACTTTTATCAGAATAAGGGGATGCGACAACCTGGTGGCATTATCACTGGACTATTACTAGAGAGACTGAGGTAATATTCTGAGGACCAGGGTTCAAATCCTGCTTATTCAGAATCTAATGATAACCACTTTTTGGGGTGGCATGGTGGTTCTGCAGTTTGCACTGCTGTCTCACAGTGCCAGGGAACCAGGTTCGATTCCAGCCTTGAGGGACTGACTGGAGTTTGCGCATTCTCTCTAAGCCTGCGTGTTTCCTCAGTGTGCTCCAGTTTCCTCCCACAGTCCAAAGTGGTGCAGGTTAAGTCGATTGTCCATGCTAAATTGCCCATAGTGTGCAGACTGGGTGGATTAGCCATGGGGAATGCAGGGCTATTGAGTGAGGGGGGGAACTCTTCGGAGGGTTGGTGTGGACTTGATGAGCTGAATGGCCTGCTTCCACACTGTAGGAACTCTATGAATATATTGTAAATGCTATTAGATCACAAGTCTGTGTTTATGATGATATTAAACAAATACAAAAGCATAATGAATAACTTCCAGTTCATTTAATATGTAAAGCAGTCTTAACAACAGCACATTACTTATCACGTTTTAATTTCAACAATGGGTTTATGTCCCTGAACTGACCAGGTCAGAATCAGGTAAATTACTCAATCTTGAGGTACAGTAGTTTATTTTTCAATTTAGATTAGATTCTCTACAATATGGAAACAGGCCCTTCGGCCCAACAAGTCCACCCTGACCCTCCGAAGAGTAACCCATCCAGATCCATTTCCCTACCCTATATTTACTCCTAACTTGGCAATTTAGTGTGGTCAATTCACCTAACCTGCACACCTTTTGGATTGAGAGATGAAACTGGAGCACCCAGAGAAACCCACGCAGAGGGAAAAAAGTGATGGGATAACACATCTCCTAAATAGAATTTCATTCCAAATTTCATTTTACATTTGCTTAAACCGACATATATAAATCAGGTATGCACAAACAGAAGATTCTGACCAAGTAATTTTCATTCTATTCTGTTTGGAGAGAAAAGACAATTTAGAAATTTAACCAAGTATTTCATTTAACTTGTGTCAAAGTCAAATATTCATCAGTGCATTCAACAACTGCACCATGCAAGCTCCTACATAAACAGAATCATGGGATCAATCTGGAATAAGGCTTTAATGTGGGACTTTGCCAACTTTAACAAATATGCAAACTATCTAACAAGTTACATGGTTCCTATTGTTACAAAGTCAAAAGCATGTATACTCACTTTAAAATAGAGTGTTTTCTGAATATTGAAGTAAACTTAAAGTGTTTCCTGAATGGAAAGGTTGGGAGACAAGCTATTCCAAAATAGAGTCAAGATTAGTGTGGTGCTGGAAAAGCACAACAGGTCAAGCAGCATCCGAGGAGCAGGAAAATCAACGTCTCGGGCAAAAGCCCTTCATCAGGAATGAGGCAGGGAGCCTCCAGGGTGGAAAAATAAATGGGAGGGGTGTGGGGCTGGGGAGAAGGTAGCTACGAGTACAATAGGTGGATGGGGTTGGGGATGAAGGTTATAGATCGGAGAGGAGGGTGGAGTGCATAGGTGGAAAGGAAGACTGGCAGGTAGGACAGGTCATGAGGATGGTGCTGAGCTGGCAGGTTGGAAATGGGGTAAGGTGGGGGGAGGGGAAATGAGGAAACTGGTGAAATCCACATTGATGCCCTGGGGTTGAAGTGATCCGAGGTGAAAGATGAGGCGTTCTTTCTACAGGTGTTGGGTGGTGAGGGAATGGTGGTGGAGGCGGCCCAGGACCTGCATGTCCTCAGCAGAGTGGGAGGGGGGGGGGTTGAAATGTTGGGCCACAGGGCGGTGGGGTTGATTGGTGCGGTTGTCCCAGAGATGTTCTCTAAAGCACTCTGCGAGAAGGCGTCCAGTCTCCCCAATGTAAAAGAGACCGCATTGGGAGCAACGGATACAATAAATGGCGGCCTACTCCACTGCCACTTCCTCACCACCCAACGCCTGGAGAAAGAACACCTCATCTTCTGCCTTGAAACACTTCAACCCCAGGGCATGAATGTGGACTTCACCACTTTCCTCATTTCCCCTCCCCCCACCTTACCCCAGTTCCAACCTGCCAGCTCAGCACCATCCTCATGACCGGTCCTATCTGCCAATCTTCCTTCCCACCTATCCACTCCACCCTCCTCTCTCACCTATCACCTTTATCTCCACCTCCACCCATCTATTGTATTGTTAGCTACTTTCTCCTCAACCCCATCCTCCTCCCATTTATTTCTCCACCTCGTAGGTTCCCTGCCTCATTCCCGATAAAGGGCTTTTGCCCGAGACGTCGATTTTCCTGTTCCTCGAATGCTGCCTGACCTGCTGTGAGGACGTGGTGCATGTCCTGCTGCTGCTTTGGCATTGTGCTTTTAGAAACTCTTGCCCTAAAAATAAATACAGATGTTAAATAGTCATGCAAATCCTGCAAATCAGCAGCAGGACATGCACCACGTCCAACAGCAGGTCAGGCAGCATTCGAGGAACAGGAAAATCGACGTCTCGGGCAAAAGCCCTTTATCGGGAATGAGGCAGGGAACCTACGAGGTGGAGAAATAAATGGGAGGAGGATGGGGTTGAGGAGAAAGTAGCTAACAATACAATAGATACAATCTCCAGTATCTGCAGTCCTCACTTTCAACTATTCCAAAATAGATACATGTAACAATTTGCTGTTAAATGGTTGCTCTTTTGACAACAATTCAAATTTACCCAGTTTCAATTATTCTCAGGATACTAAAACCCAATTGAGTTTGAATTTATTGTTTTGACAACATTGGACCAATAACAGGGAACAATGTTGGGGAGATTAAAAAAACCGGGCATTTTGAAAATTGGTCAGAGTAACTGCCACCAATCAGCTGAGCAATTGCTGTAGAGCCAGAGAGCTAACTGCCTGTCTAAAGTCTTGCTCTCCAAGAAATTCGACACTCCCCACCAAAGATACCTTTTCCTGTAAAATATACTCGTAGTCCAAAGAAAGATGACGCCCCAGTGAGATCAGCAGGCAGAAGACTGAAGACAGTGGAGAAGACAGAGACTGTGTGGACTTGAAATTAAGTTAATGTAACATTTAATAAGTATATTATTGGAACAGCATGTTAATAGGATTGTGATCAGTTAGGGGAAACTGTGTCCAGTATGTTAGTAGTTTGTTTAGGTGCTCTGTTAGGAAAATAATTTTTTATTTTTCTTTAAACAGTGGAAATTAGGAGTTCTCTTTCACTCCCTCAAACTTTTAACAGATTACAAGGTGCGGTGAGCTTTTCTGAATGTTTGGTTTTAATTAACAGAGTTTGACCTCCACATCATAACACTACCTGGAAGGTGCTTAGTCAAATGTAGTAGGAGTCCAGATTCTGCAATGGCAAGTGTGGTCTCTTGATAAACATGTGGTGTACAAGAACACCGAAAACAAAGGTTAGTCTAAAGAGCTATATCCTTCCTTTCCAAGAATGCTTGATTTGCATGACTATTTAACATCTGTATTTATTTTTAGGGCAAGAGTTTCTAAAAGCACAATGCCAAAGCAGCAGCAGGACATGCACCACGTCCAACACCATGGATGTGTCAACCTACAAGATGCACTGCAGTAATCCAAAAAGGTATTTTCGAAAGCATCTTCCAAAATATGTAATCTGCACTACCTGAACAGGCTCAACAGGTGTATGAAACCCTACCACTTGCAAACTCTGTTGCAAGGAACACACCATCTTAACTTTCTAAAAAAAAAATTGTTCATAGGATGAGGGTGTCACCAGCCATGTCAGTATTAATTGCCCTATGAGATGGCAATAAAGATTCAACCACCTTTCTGTGTGTCTGGAGTTACATCTTGGCCAGACCAGTTCCCTTCCCTGAAAGCACATTAGTGAACTGGATAGATTTTTCTGACAATTGACTCATGATCATCATTAGACTCTTAATTCCACATTTTTATTGAATTCAAATTTGAGCATCTGCCTTGGCGTGATTTGAAGCCGGGTCCCCAGGACATTAAATGTTTTAGTAGGGTCAGAGGTGGGGGTAAAAGAGGGGGAGGTGTGGCATTGCTTGTCAAAGATAGTATTACAGCTGTGGAAAGGACGATGGATGAAGACTCGCCATCTGAGGTAGTTTGGGCTGAGGTTAGGAATAGGAAAGGTGAGCTCACCCTGTTAGGAGTTTTTTACAGGCCTCCTAATAGTCCTAGAAACGTAGAAGAAAGGATTGCGAGGATGATTCAAGAGAAGAGTGAAAGTAGGGTCAGAGGTGGGGGTAAAAGAGGGGGAGGTGTGGTTGTTATGGGGGACTTTAACTTTCCTGATATTGATTGGGAAAGCTATAGCTCAAGTTCGTTAGATGGGTCAGTGTTTGTCCAAAGTGTGCAGGAGGGTTTCCTGACACAATATGTAGATAGGCCAACAAGAGGTGAGGCCATACTGGATTTGGTTCTGGGTAACGAACCAGGCCAGGTGTTAGAATTAGAGGTAGGTGAGCGCTTTGGGGACAGTGACCACAATTCGGTGACTTTTACTCTAGTAATGGAGAGGGATAAGTGTGCACTACAGGGCAAGAGTTATAGCTGGGGGCAGGGAAATTATAATGCGGTGAGGCATGACTTAGGATGTGTGGCTTGGAAAAGTAAGCTTCAAGGCAAGGGCGTAATTGATATGTGGAGCTTGTTCAAGGAGCAACTATTGAATGTCCTTGATAAGTATAGCCCCGTCAGGCAGGGAGGAAAAGGTCGTGTGAGGGAGCCGTGGTTTAATAAGGAATTGGAATCCCTTGTTAAATGGAAGAGGGCGGCCTATGTAAAGATGAGGCGTGAAGGTTCAATTGGGGCGATTGAGAGTTATAAGGTAGCCAGGAAGGATCTGAAGAGAGAGCTAAGAGCAGCAAGGAGGGGACATGAAAGGTCCTTAGTTGGTAGGATTAGGGAAAACCCTAAGGCTTTCTATAGGTATGTCAGCAATAAAAGAATGACTAGGGTAGGAATAGGTCCAGTCAAGGATAGTAGTGGGAAGTTGCGTGTGGAGGCTGAAGAGATTGGGGAGACACTGAATGAATACTTTTCGTCAGTATTCACTCAGGAACAGGACATTGTTGTCGATGTGAATACTGAGTCACAATTAAGTAGAATGGATGGCTTTGAGGTATGTAGAGAAGTGGTGTTGGAAATTCTGGAAAGGGTGAAAATAGATAAGTCCCCTGGGCCTGATGGCATTTATCCTCGGATTCTCTGGGAAGCAAGGGAGGAGATTGCAGAGCCATTGGCCTTGATTTTTATGTCCTCGTTGTCTACAGGAGTAGTGCCAGAAGATTGGAGGCTAGCAAATGTGGTTCCCTTGTTCAAGAAGGGGTGTAGGGATAACCCTAGTAACTATAGGCTGGTGAGTCTCACTTCTGTTGTGGGCAAAATCTTAGAGAGAATTGTAAGGGATAGGATTTATGAACATCTGGATAGGAATAATGTGATCAAGGATAGTCAGCATGGTTTTGTGAAGGGCAGGTCGTGCCTCACAAACCTTATTGAATTCTTTGAGAAGGTGACTAAGGAGGTGGACAAGGGGAAATCGGTAGATGTGGTGTATTTGGATTTTAGTAAGGCGTTTGATAAGGTTCCCCATGGTAGACTACTGCAAAAAATACGGAGGTATGGCATTGAGGGTGAGTTGGAGGTTTGGATTAGGAGTTGGCTGGCTGGAAGAAGACAGAGGGTAGTAGTTGATGGCAAAGGTTCATCTTGGAGTGCCGTCACTAGCGGTGTTCCGCAAGGATCTGTTTTGGGACCACTGCTGTTTGTCATTTTTATAAATGACCTGGAGGAGGGGTTAGAAGGTTGGGTGAGCAAGTTTGCGGATGATACGAAAGTCGGAGGAGTTGTAGACAGTGAGGAAGGATGTGGCAGGTTACAGCGGGATATAGATAAGCTGCAGAACTGGGCAGAAAGGTGGCAAATGGAGTTCAATGTAGCTACGTGTGAGGTGATTCACTTTGGTAAGAGTAACAAAAAGATGGGGTACTGGGCTAATGGTCAGATACTTGGTAGTGTGGATGAGCAGAGGGATCTTGGTGTCCATGTACACAGATCTTTGAAAGTTGCCACTCAGGTAAATAGTGTGGTGAAGAAGGCTTATGGCGTACTGGCTTTTATTGGTAGAGGAATTGAGTTCCGGAGTCCTGAGGTCATGTTGCAGTTGTATAAGACTCTGGTGCGGCCACATCTGGAGTATTGTGTGCAGTTTTGGTCGCCATTCTATAGGAAGGATGTGGAGGCACTGGAACGGGTGCAGAGGAGGTTTACCAGGATGTTGCCTGGTATGGTAGAAAGATCGTATGAGGAAAGGCTGAGGCACTTGGGGTTGTTTTCATTGGAGAAAAGAAGGTTTAGGGGTGACTTGATAGAGGTGTACAAGATGATTAGGGGTTTTGATAGGGTCGACAGTGAGAATCTTTTTCCACGTATGGAGTCAGCTATTACAAGGGGGCATAGCTTTAATTTAAGGGGGGGTAGGTATAGGACAGATGTTAGGGGTAGGTTCTTTACTCAGCGAGTCGTGAGTTCATGGAATGCCCTGCCAGTAGCAGTGGTGGACTCTCCCTCTTTATGGGCATTTAAGTGGGGATTGGATAGGCATATGGAGGATAGTGGGCAGTGTAGGTTAGGTGGGCTTAGATCGGCACAACATCGAGGGCCGAAGGGCCTGTACTGAGCTGTATTCTTCTATGTTCTATGTCTCTGGATTAAGAGTCTAGTAATAGTACCACTAGGCTATCTCCAGGAAACATATTGCCATGATCTCAGCATGACCTTGAACTGTTTTTTTTAATTCACTTGTGGGACTTGGACATCACTGGCTGGCCAGCATTTATTCCTTGTTCACAATTCGCCCTGGAGAAGGTGGTTGTGAGCTGACACCTTGAACTGTTACAGTCCTCATAATAGGTTGACTCATAATACTGTTAGGGAGAAGTTGCAGGATTTCGGCCAAGCAATACATTTCCAAGTCAGGATGGTGAGTGGCTTGGAAGAGAACTTGCTGGTGGTGTTACTCCCAGGTATCTGCTGCCCTCGTCCTTCTGCATGGATGTGGTTACGGTTTGGAAGATACTGGTGAATTTCTGCAGTGCATCTTGTAGATCGTATACACAGCTGCTACTGAGTGTTGGTGGTGGAGGGAGTGGATGTGGTGCCGATCAAGGCGGGCTGCTTTGTCCTGCATGGTGTCAAGCTTCTCGAGTGCTATTGGAACTGCATGCCTTCAGGCAAGTGGAAAGTAATTTGTCACACTCCTGACATGTGTCTTGATGATAGTGAACAGGTTTTTGGAGACTCAGGAAGTGACTGTATTCCTTGCCTCTGACGGTCTCTTGTAGCCACTCCATTTATATGGTGAGATAGTTGAGTTTCTGATCAATGGTAATCCCTAGGATGTTGATAGTGGGGTGTTCAGTGATGGTAACACTACTGAATGTCAAGGGACAGTGGTTAGATTGTCTGTTATTGGAGATGGCTTTTGTCTGGCATTTGTGGTGTGTGTGTTACATGTCACTTGTCAGCCAAGCTGAGATTTGTCCAGGTCTAGCTGCATTTGTACATGGTTTGCTTCAGTGTCTAAGGAGTTGTGAATGGTGCTGTATTGTGCCAATGATTGCACAAACATCCACAGTTCTGACTTTATGATGGATGGAAGGCCAATGATGAAACAGCTGATGAACTTGGATCTAGGACACTACCTTGAAGAACTCTTGCAGAGATATACTGGAGTGGAGATAATTGACTTCCAACAACCATGACCATCTTCCCATGTGCCAAGTATGACTCCAACAACAGAGGGTTTGTCTTGATATCCACTGATTCCAGTTTTGTTTGGGCTCCTTGATGCCACACCTGATCAAATTGCAGCTTTGATGTCAAAGGTTGTTATGTTCATCTCACCTTTGGAATTCAACTCTTTTGTCATATTTGAACCAAGGCCAGGAGCTGAGTTATGGCACTTGTGGGACCCAAACTGGGTGTCATTATTATTGAGCAGGTGCTGCTTGACAGTGCTGTTGATGACACCTTCCATCCCTTTACTGATGATCAAGAGTAGGCTGACAGGCTGGTATGGAACATATTGGCTAGGAGAACAGCATGTTCTGGAGCACCTGCCTTCTTTACTATTGTCAGAACTCAGCCTTTGTAGTATCCAGTGCCTCCAACTGTTTCTTGACATCACATGGAGTGAATTGGCTGGTAACTGGCATCTGTGCTGCTAGGGACCACTTGAAGAGGTCGAGATGGATTAACTATTCAGCACTTCTGCCTGAAGATTGCTGTGAATGGTTCAGCCTTATCTTCTGCACTAATGTGCTGGCCTCTTCCATCAGTGGGGATGGGATTATTTGTGATGCTTTCTCCTCCTCCTCCAGTGATTTGTTTAACTGCCCACTGCTATTCATGATTGGATATGCCTGGACTGTAGAGCTTAGATCTGATTTGTTGGTTGCGGGATCACTTACCTCTGTCTAACACTGACTGCTTTTACTGTTTGATATGCGAGTAGTCCTGTTTGGCAGTTTCACCAGTTTGATGCCTCATTTTTAGTTATGTCCTCCTGCATTCTCCTGAACCAGGGTTAATCCCCTAACTTGATGGTTATGGTTGAGAAGAGGGTATGCCTGGCCATGGATTACAAATTTTGCTGGAGTGCAATTCTGCTGATGTTGATGGCCCGCAGCACCTCATGGAGGCCCAATTTTGAGTTGCTAGATCTGTTCGAATTCTGATACATTTTGCTCAAAGACAGTGCCACACAATATGATTTTAAGTATTCTCAGTGAGAAGATGGGCCTGTGTCTCAAAAAAGACTGTGCAGTGGTCACTCTTACCGATACTGTCATGGACAAATGCATCGAAGCCAGCAGACTGGTAAAGAGGAGTTCAAATTGTTTCTTTCCTCTTGTGGGTTCCCTCGCCACCTGCTGCAAAAATGGGCTAGTAGTTCTTTGCGTTAGGACCTGACCAGTATGATCAGTAGAGATGGTGCTGAGCTACTCTGCAATCCCACCATGACAGACAGTGTAATCCGAGTTCAATAAAGTCTGGAATTAAAAGCTGGCCTCATGGCAACCTGTAACTAACCATTGCCAACTGTCGTAAAAACCCATCTAGTTCTCTCGTGTCCTTTAGAGGGAGATCTGCCACCTTTACCTAGTCTGGCCTACATGTGACTTTAGACCAACAGCAATGTCGAACAAACCACTCACTTGTAGGTTAATTAGGGATAAACATTAAATGGTTGCTGTGTCTGTGATGTCCACACTCCATGAGCGAATAGAAAAAACAGTGCCATCAGAAATGATGACATTAGCTTCAGACTATTCTTTGCAATAATCTTAAAGATGCACTAAGTGAAGTTGTTTCTTGTCTGCTTTCCAAATGCCTTGATTCTCTTGTCTCTCGAAACTTTATTCAACTCAGCCTTATATAAAGGCAATGACCCAGCTTCCAATTCTTTTTGGGGAAAAGAACTGCAAAGATATCAATCCTCAAATAAAATTTCTTATCTCCATCCTAAAAGGGAGGCCTCTTATTTTAAAACGACACTGCCTAGTTTAGTCACCTCTAGAAGAATAAACATCTTCACCCACCTTTACAAAGATCTTTCAGGATTGACATGCTTCAATAACATGCCTCTCATTCACAAAGGATATCAGTCAAATCTGTTAAAACTGACTTCAAAAGATAAGCCCTCCTTTCTAGGAGTAAGTTGTGTAAACTGTCTTTAAACTTTCAAATATGGAGACCAAAGCTATACTCTGTATTTCAGGTACGATCGCAAGACCTTGTACAGCTGCAATAAAAACATGCCTCCTTTATATTCCAATCCCTTTGCAATAAATTAGGAGAAAGCAAGGACCACAGATACTGGAGATCAGAGTCAAAGACTTTGGTGCTGGAAAAGCACAGCCAGTCAGGCGGCAGAGGGGCAGGAGATGAAGGGCTTTTCCTGATGAAGAGTTTATGCTTGAAATGAAGAGTGGGCAGAGCCTAGAAGCGCAACATATCATGCAAAACTAAGCTCTAACTAAAAGTTCCTTCATGTTCCTCCAAAACAGTATCAATCGCATACTGACATCTGGTGACATGCAATGCACATGGAACAACATTAAAACTGCAAGTTGTGACCTAGTTCACACTACAGGCCCTGAAAATAAAATGGTGTTCAAATAAAATCATGTGAAACAGGGCAACATTAACCAAGGCACCACCTGTATGTAGACACAAGAAGTGATTAGAAAGGCAAATGGAATGTTGGCATTTATTGCAATGGGTGGAAGTGTGGGGTGCTGGAGACGCACAGCCAGTCAGGCAGCACCCGAGGATCAGGAGAATCGATATTTCAAGTATAAGCCCTTCATCAGGAATTAGGCTTGTGGCCCAAAGAGGCTGAGAGATAAATGGGGAGGGGGGGGGGGGGGGGAAAGGTAGCTAGGAATGCGATAGGTAGATGAGGTGAGGGTGAAGGTGATTGGTTGGGGAGGAGGGTGGAGTGGATAGGTGGGAAGGAAGATAAACAGGTATGACAGGTCAAGAGGACAGTGCCGAGTTGGAAGGTTGGATTTGGGATGGGGGGATGGGGGGATGGGGGGGGATGGGGGGGATGGGGGGGGATGGGGGGGGGGGGGGGGAATGAGGAAACTGATGAAGTCCACATGGATTCCGTGTGGTTGGAGGGTCCCAAGACAGAAGATGAGGCGTTTTTCCTCCAGGCGTGGGTGGTTAGAGTTTGACGTGCAGGAGGCCCAGAACTTGCATGTCCTTGGTGGATTGGGAGGGGGAGTTAAAGTGTTCGGCCACAGGTTGTTTAGTGAGTGTGCCCCAGAGATGTTCTCTGAGACATTTCACAAGTTGGCGTCCTGTCTTCCCAATGTAGAGTGGACCTCATCGGGAGCAAATGACACAGTAAATGATGCGTGTGGAAGTACAGGTAAATCTCTGTCGGATGTGGAAGGCTCCTTTGGTGCAGGTTTTGCATGTCTTGTGGTGGCAGGGGACAATGCCAGGAGTGAAGGGTGGGCAAAGACCTAACAAGTGAGTCACGCAGGGGATGGTTTTCTCTGGAACGCAGATAAGGGTGGGGAGGGAAATATATCCCTAGTGGTGGGGTTTGTTTGGAGATGGCAGAAGATGATGCTATGTATCTGGAGGTTGGTGAGGTGGAAGGTGAGAACCAGGCCGGGGGGTGGGAGGGGGAGGTGGTGGTGGTGGTTTTGTCCTTGCTGCGAGTGAAGGGGTTGGGTTCAAAGGCAGAGGTGCAGGAAATGGAGAAATGGAGATGTGCTGGAGTCCTCACTTTCTCTTAAGTCCATTAATAGGAAAGGTTTTGAGGGATATGGGCCAAATGCAGACAGGTGGGCCTGGTTTAGTTTGGGAACATGTCTGACATGGACCAAAGGGTCTGTTTCCATGTTGATTACTCTATGCCTCTATAACTGACACCTAGCAGCTCCATTACTTTAAGATTATAGAATAATCCTATCTCACTGCGCACTACTAGATCCAGAATAGCCTTCTGTCTGGTTACCATGAAAACATAACTGCTCTAAGAAAAAGTTCTGAATATACTCTTTTCTGAGTTTCATTTCCCATTTAATTCATCTAATTAATCGATTAAAGCAATTTAAACTATTCAGACAAGTGACCACAACTTATATCTACCAAAATGAATCTTTTTTCTTGCTTTTACAAGTCAAATTTCATTGTTGTCTCAATAGTAAAGGCATCCTTAATCAACAAAGCAACCCCACAAACATTTCCTAGCTTTCTACCTTTTCAAAATGTCAAATGCCCTTTAATGTGAAGACTTCAGCCTTTATTACCTTGTCGTCATGTTTCTATAATGGTGATCAGGTCATAAATATATAAAATAAAAATGTATGTGTTAACAATTTATGCATTTTGTATTAAATGATGTGGTCATTTAGAAACAGCATCTGTAACTTTTTTTTAAACCACTTTTTAAAAATTCATTCATGGGATAAGGCCATCGCTGGCTAGGCCAGCATTTTATTACCCATCCCTAATTGCCCAGATGGCAGTTTAACAATCAGCCACATTGCTGTGGGTCTGGAGTCACATGTAGGCCAGACCAGGTAAGGACATTAAAAAGAACCAGATGGGTTTTCTAAAAATCAACAATGGACTCATGGCCATCATTAGACTCTTAATTCCAGATTTTTATTCCATTCAGATTCCACCATCTGCTGTAATGAGATTCAAACCAGGGTCCCCTAGACATTATCTACGCCTCTGGATTGGCAGTCTAGTGATAATACCACTAGACCACCGCCTCCCATATTTTGCAATCTCTCACTTTATCTGCTTGCCCAGTCTTACTATTGGTAAATTGCATGGAAAGTTAGCCTTTCATTTAGTTTTTTCTCTTGAATATTTAAAGCAAAGAATACTTTTACAAGGTTTCTGGGTATTTTGACATTTACAAAAGGGACAAAAGTACACCATGTCCTGTTTATTTTAAACTAATGTCAGTCAGAATGTTTTGGGTTAAGTTTAAAGGCTTGAGCACAAACATTTAGACTGACATTGCAGGGTAATACTGAAGAGGTCAGACACACTGTCTTTCAGATGAGATGTTAAGGTGATGTGCTGTCTGACCTCTCAGGTGGATATAAAAGATTGCATGGTTAGGAAAGACAGTTGATGGTAATGAAGAAAGAGAGTGAAAGAAAGGAATTAATTCCAACCAATTCCTACTCCGCTACTAAACTGAACTCTACAGATTGGTAATGTGCCGGCTCCAAATTCTGTTGTGCGTCAGCTTAATTGATTTCAGTCAGTGTACTCGTTGAGTCATCGCAAATGGCCTCTTAAATCCCTTGGATAGGGATAGGGGAGAAAAAAAAATGTTATTCAAACTTCCTGCTCCTGATCACACCTCAGTAAGGATGATTGGTGCATGTACCAATATTGCATAAAAAGACTTTTGGATTTAGCTGGGGTAAATAGAGAATCAACATTCCTTACTTGCAAAAGAAAGGTGGCCTTTGAAATAAGTGTCAGGTTAGAAAACATACCAAAGCTATAATCAAAGCAAATAATTAATGCCTTTTAAAGAGAAATGAAAAGGATTAAATGTGCAGTAAAAGGAGACAATATCTCATATCATTAGGTCAGTAAAATTAAATTTGAAAATACAAAAATATTTGCTAACCGGAAGGGTCTCTCTACATGAGATTAGATTTTGTGTCTGTAACTTTGCAATAGAACTTCTGTGAACATAACTGATTTCCTACTTACTAAAAAAAAATAGAAAACTGTTGGGATTATAGAAAAATCGTTTAAATGATAGAATCTCTACAGTGCGGAAAGTGGCTATTCGACCAATCATGCATGCACCAACCCTCCGAATAACATTCCACCCAAACCGAGTCCCCAACCCCATTCCCATGACCCCACATTTACCATGGCTAATCCACTTAGCCTGCACACCTTTGGATTCTGGGAGGAAACTGGGTATCCAACAGAAAACCATGCAGACACAGGGAGAATGTGCAACTCCACACAGACAGTAATCCAAGCCTGGAATCAAACTCAGATTTCTGGTGCTGAGAAACAGCAGTGCCTACCACTGTGCCACCATACTGCCTTAAATGTTTACCATATAAAAATTGTCATGTTCTGAAAAGAGAAAACAGATACTCATTTTTAAAATACAATTATCTAATTTTAAGTGCATGTTACCTGAAGAGTTGTTCACCATGCTGGATGCCATGTTGTATGAAGTAGTCTGAGGGTTTGTCATTATCGAGCTGTTATTCACAGATTGGCTGTAGGGAGAGCTAGAGCCCATCATGCTACTTTGGTTCATTCCAGTGTATCCAGTTTGCCTAAAAAGGGACAGCGTAAATAGTGGGTTTATGTAAACCTGACACAGACTTACTAAAAACATAAAACAAATGACAAAGGTATGTACTTGACAGCGTGAGCATGCTCCATGATCAGTTAACATGGGGAGGACTCCACTATTGGAGAAAACACTCAATTGAAAACAAAGTGTGGAACGCCGAAGAGTGAGGAGAAAGATAAAAGGTCAAGTGTGTTAAGCAACAGCAAGCACATCAATAGTACAGCATTTAAGCCTGCTTTATACATCACTCATAATTCTAGTGGCAGCTTTTAGGCTGACTGACACACAATTATCAGAACCACTGTAAACTGGATGGGTTTGACCAACTCGGAGCCAATGTTCATTTATGTCCCTGGGAAGGCTGACTTAATATTGTTTATACACATGACTATCTGTTATTTCATATATAAAAGTATTCTTGATGCACATTTGACAATCAAAATGCCACTAGCCTAGTATTCGAACAGATGAAAGACTCAACAAACAATCAAAGTATTTTTCAATGTATAATTTCAGTTACATCACACTGTAAACTTTTGCTATAAATTCTGTGTCTTGCAATTGTGTACTCCACAACCACCTGATGGAGGAGTGGCACTCTGAAAGCTAGAGCTTCTAATTAAACCTTTTGGACTATAACCTGGTGTTGTGTGATTTTTTAACTTTGTACACCCCAGTCCAATACTGGCATCTTCAAATCAATACTTCTTGGTAGCTTCTAATTAAGGACTTCATTTTTGCCTAAGGCTCAATCCAATTATTGATATTTTTATTTGTACAAGAGCAGTGACTCTTATTTTCAGATTGGATAAAACCCTTATCTCAAATCACACTGATACTCTTATAACATACCTGTGCTGCACCAACTCTTATGCCTCTAAAATCTCTTTTTCTGTACTGCAGCATTAAAGATATCCAATAAATGATCCAATTGGCACTGTTCATTTATTATTAGATCACATACCAGAGCGCTCCTGGAATGATCTTTGGTAAAAGTGGATAAATCCCAGGACCTGATCAGGTGTACCCTAGAACTCTGTGGGAAGCCAGAGAAGTGATTGCTGGGCCTCCTGCTGAGATATTTGTATCATTGATAGTCACAGGTGAGGTGCCGGAAGACTGGAGGTTGGCTAACGTGGTGCCACTGTTTAAGAAGGGTGGTAAGGTCAAGCCAGGGAACTATAGACCAGTGAGCCTGACGTTGGTGGTGGGCACATTGTTGGAGGGAATCCTGAGGGACAGGATGTACATGTATTTGGAAAGGCAAGGAATGATTAGGGATAGTCAACATGGCTTTGTACGTGGGAAATCATGTCTCACAAACTTGATTGAGGAGGGCAAAGCGGTAGATGTGATCTATATGGACTTCAGTAAGGCGTTCGACAAGGTTGCCCATGGGAGACTGATTAGCAAGGTTAGACCTCAAGGAATACAGGGAGAACTAGCCATTTGGATACAGAACTGGCTCAAAGGTAGAAGACAGAGGGTGGTGGTGGAGGGTTGTTTTTCAGATTGGAGGCCTGTGACCAGTGGAGTGCCACAAGGATTAGTGCTGGGTCCTCTATTTTTTGTCATTTACATAAATAATTTGGATGCGAGCATAACAGGTACAGTTAGTAAGTTTGCAGATAATACCAAAATTGGAGGTGTAGTGGACAGCGAAGAGGGTTACCTCAGATGACAAAAGGACCTTGACCAGATGGGCCAATGGGCTGAGGAGTGGCAGATGGAGTTTAATTCAGATAAATGCGAGATGCTGCATTTTGCGAAAGCAAATCTTAGCAGGACTTATACACTTAATGGTAAGGTATTAGGGAGTGTTGCTGAACAAAGAGACCTTGGAGTGCACAATCATAGCTCCTTGAAAGTGGAGTCGCAGGTAGATAGGATAGTGAAGAAGGCGTTTGGTATGCTTTCCTTTATTGGTCAGAGTATTGAGTACAGGAGTTGGGAAGTCATGTTGCGGCTGTACAGGACATTGGTTAAGCCACTGTTGGAATATTGCATGCTATTCTGGTCTCCTTCCTATCAGAAAGATGTTGTGAAACTTGAAAGGGTTCAGAAAAGATTTACAAGGATGTTGCCAGGGTTGGAGGATTTGAGCTATAGGGAGAGGTTGAACAGACTGGGGCTGTTTTCCCTGGAATGTCGGAGGCTGAGGGGTGACCTTATAGAGGTTTACAAAATTATGAGGGGCATGGATATGGTAAATAGGCAAAGTCTTTTCCCTGGGGTCAGGGAGTCCAGAACTAGAGGGCATGGGTTTAGGGTGAGAGGGGAAAGATATAAAAGAGAACTACAGGGCAACTTTTTCACACAGAGGGTGGTACTTGTATGGAATGAGCTGTCAGAGGAAGTGGTGGAGGCTGGTACAATTGCAACATTTAAGAAGCATTTGGATGTGTATATGATTAGGAAGGGCTTGGAGGGATATGGACCGGGTGCTGGTAGGTGGGACTAGATTGGATTGGGATATCTGGTCGGCATGGACGGGTTGGACCGAAGGGTCAGCTTCCATGCTGTACATCTCTATGATTCTATAAATGCCTGATTTAGGAAGGTAAGAAATCAGCTTGGGTAGCAGCTTCCTCTTCTGATCCAGTGACTGCTCTTAAAAAATGTACACATTTGAGCACAAATGGGGAGATGAAGGAATATTTGGGCAGGAACAGGTCTAAGTTCAGATACGATTCCATTCAATGATGAATAGCCTGTGAGGGATTCACTACACAAATCATGAATAACGACCAACAATTGGAGAGAAAGACATAACATTACAGAGTTGAACCATTTTGTGGTTAGTTGAGTTGTAAACAAGTGAATCCATATTACCCTTATACCTTACCCACAGGAGCATTTATAAACAAAAGACAGACCACAGGGCTGGTTCACCATTAACTGCTTGATACAATATTAATGGGAGTTGCTAATATATCATGACAATCATATTAATTCAAAGGGAACAGTGATCATGTCACTGATGTTTTATTCAGTTGTGGGTGTCGACACGTATTTCCCACTCCTTGTCTCCAATTAGTAATCCCAACTACAATTAGGAAACGAGTTCAAGACTCACCACGGCAGCCAAGGAGTTTAAATTTAGCTAATTAAATATATCTGGAATGAAGCACCAATGATAGTGACCAGAAAAACTACTAATGGTCATATAAAAACAAATCACTGAATTACCAACATCCCTTGGAGAAGGAAATCTGACATCCTCATGTGATTTAACTTTTATATGACTCCAAACAGTGAGCAATGTGGTTGGCTATTAACTAAAGTACACTCTGAAACAGCAAGCTTTCAGTTGTATCAATCTGGTTCAGAAAAGTGTAAGACCAAATAGCATCAATGGAGTACCCCACAGGGGCTGCAGCAGTTCAAGAACACTGCTCATCACCACCTTTTCAAAGACCAACATCTACATCCCGTGAACAATAAAATGTGCATAAAAAGATAAGATATAAACTCGGAACACAAAACCTTGGGAGCCATAAGCCCAATTTCATCCATTTCTCTCAAGCATGCTACATTTGCCAATTGTCTCAAATTACACATATATTGGTGTCTCAAATACTACTTTCTCGAAGATATTCATATAATTTGCAATTAAATTAAGCAATACAATCATCTTTCAAGGAAGCCTGTTATAGATTGACCTCTTTCAACAATATTTCCATATAATAGAGATGTTGAAAAGCATAAGGGATTTGATAAGATTAAAAAAAAGAAAATGGTTCCACTGGAAGACAGTACAATAATTAGAAGTGATAGATTTAGAACGATCGAGAAAGTGGTAGAAATGAAATGACAATTTTTTATTTTCACACATTGAGTTGCGAGATCAAGAACGCATTGCCTTAAGGGGAATGGAAGTAGATTCAATAATGACATACAGAAGGAATTTGGATGTATTGGTAAAGGAAAGTGAAAGTGAAACAGCAAATAACCTGTACAGGCACAATTAACTACTTCCTTCAATCTAATTCATTGTACAATTGTCAAAATTTTATTTGGTTATAAAATTTGCCATATCTTGATGAAGCTAATTTTTTTTTAATTGGAATATACAAAAGGATTCCCCTCTAACTCACACACCAGCCCGAACCGGAACTATATTGCCATTCCTTTATGATATCCCAACTAGCAAAATCGTGGAACTCCCTTCCCAAGAGCATTTCGGGAGTCCCTGCACCCCAAGGACGGCAGAAGTTTAAGAGTGCAGCTCGTCATCATTATCTTCTTCAAGGTATTTAGGGACGGATAATACATCTTGGCCTAACGCAATGCCAACATCCCCTGGAACAAATAAAGGAGGATAAGGAAACAAAGAAAGGAAATATTAGTGTTGGGAACACATACATTAATGCTGTTCCACGTGAATAACATGAAAGTATTTGATAACATAACAATATTCCTTTCCATTGTTTATCACTAAACTTCTAAAATAACCAAAGATACAGCTTTTACAAACAGTATTTTTAAAGTTACATACAGATGCAGGTTAATCCTAAAATGCTAAAGGACATGCACTGGATTGGGGAAAAATATCTCTTAAATAACCATGATGAGCTGAGTTGAATAATCAATTGAGACACAGTATTTGTTATGAACTGGAGTAGAGTATTGTGTCAAACATGGGAGGTTGGTTCCTCCCTGTTTTGGAAGGGCTTATATGGAAGGTTACATCATCAAAAAAGAAAGCAGATGTTAGAAAGTAGGAGAATTGAAATGCAGTACTTCTAGGAAACAAGTTGAGAGGACATGACAGTCAAGTTAACTGTGCGAACTAGTGGGCATATAATTAATATTTGCCAGTCAATACCCACCAATAGGACAGAGATAGCAAGGAAAAGAAGGCAAAAATTGGAGATGGAACATGTGAAGATAAGGTTAAGGAGAATCCAAAGAGATTCCATAATATACTAAGGGCAACAAATTACCTAGGAAGAGAATAGAGCCCCTTAAAGAGTAATGAGGCCAAATGTACGTGGAACCACAGGAGATGGGTGAGATCCTGACTGAGTATTTTGTGTCAGTATTTACTGTGGAAAAAGATATGGAAACTAGGGAACTCGGGGAAATAAATAGTAAGGTCTTGAAAAGAATCCACATTATAGAAGAGGTAGCGTTGGAGATCTTAAACCACATAAGGGGAGATAAATCTCTGGAACCGGATCAAGTGTACCCCAGGACTTTATGGAAAACTAGGGAAAAAGTTGCAGGGCCCTTAACAGAGATAACTGTATCATCGACAGTCACAGGTGAGGTGCTGGAAGACTGAAAGATGACTAAAGTTGTGCCATTATTTCAAAAAGCTGCAAGGAAAGCCAAGGAATTAGAGACCAACGAGCATGATGTTAAGTGGTGGTTAAGTTGTTGAAGGGGATTCTGAGAGACAGGATCTACATTCATTTGGAAAGGCAAGGACTGGTTAGGGATAGTCAATATGACTTTGTGCATGGGAAACTGTATCTCACAAAACTCAATTGAAATTTTATGGAAGAAGTGACCAAGAAGATAGATGAAGGCAGACAAGTAAATGATGTCTATGTGGATGTCAGCAAGGTGTTCAAGAAGGTTCCACATAGTAGACTGGCTAGCAAGGTTAGATCACATGGAATCACAGGAAGAGCTAGCCAATTGAATACAAAATTGGATTGACGGTAGAAGACAGAGGGTGGTGGTAGAGGGCTGTTGATCAGACTGGAGACCTGTAACCACCGGTGTGCTGCCAGGATCAGTGCTGGGATCACTATTGTTTGTGATTTAAATAAATGATTTGGATGAGAATATAAGAGGCATGGTTAGCAAGTTGGCAGATAATACCAAAATTTGGGGTATAGTGGACAGTGAAGAATGTTATCTAAAAGTACAATGAGATCGTGATCAATGGGGCTTCATGGGCTAAGGAATGGGAGATGGAGTTTAATTTAGATAAATACGAGGCATTGCATTTCAGTAAGACAAACCAAAGCATGACTTACACAGTTAAATGGTAAAGCCCTAGAGTGTTGTTGAACAGAGAAACCTAGGGGTGCAGGTACATAATTCTTTGAATGTCAGGTCATGGGTATACAGGGTAATGAAGGCAGTGTTTGGCACGTTTGCCTTCATCAGACAGAAAGGAGAAAGGGAGGACTGCAAATGCTGGAGATCAGAGTCGAAAAGTGTGGTGCTAGAAAAGCACAGCACGTCAGGAAGCAGCTGAGCAGCAGGAGAGTCGACGTTTCAGGCACAAATCCTTCATCAGGAATGTGCCCGAAACGTCGACTTTCCTGCTGCTCAGATACTGCCTGACCTGCTGTGCTTTTCCAGTGCCACAGTTTTTGACTTTCATCAGTCAGAGCATTGAGTGCAGGATATCATGTTACATTTGTACAAGACATTGGTCAGGCCGCATTTTGAATACTGTGCACAATTCTGGTTGCCCTGTAACAGGAAGGATGTTATTGAACTGGAAAGGGTGCAAAAAAGATTTACAAGGATGTTACCAAGGGTTTAAGGTATAAGGAGAGGCTGGATAGGCTAAGACTCTTTTCTCTGGAGTGCTAAGCAACTGAGGGGTGACCTTATAGAGGGGCGACCTTATAGAGGGGCATAGAAAAAATGAGCCAAGCTCTCTCACCCAGTTAGGGGAGTCCAAAGATAGAGGTCATAGGTTTAATGTGAGGGAGGAAAGATTTAAAAGGGACCTGAGGGGCAACCTTTTCCTCACACAGAGGATGGTGCCTACATGGAATGAGTTGCCAGAAGAAGTGGAACAGGCAAATATAATTACAACACTTAAAACAAATATGGACAATTACATGGATAGGAAAGGTTTCGAGTGATATGGACCAATGCAAGCAAATGGGACTAGTTCAGTTCAGAAACTTGATCAGCATGATGGAGTTGAGCCAAAGATCTGTTTCCATGCTGTATGCCCCTACGACTTGAAGTCAAGATTGGAAGTCGAAACAAACTGGATGAGGTTTTCAAGTTCCGTTTGAGAGCAGGAATAGCACCAATACAATCATGAGGATGATAGTGAAAATGGGAGGTCGGTCTGTGTAGGACTAGAACAAGGAATTTTCTACGTATCCCAAAATCCCAAATCTCTGGAGACACCGATATTAACACAGTTTATTGGAGGAAACAACTTGAGTTTAAGTTATTGTTGTTTAATGTGAGATCAAGCTTAGTCAATCAAGGAGGTTGATGGCAGATGGAGAGCTTCCGATCAAAGAAGTAGTGGAAAGCCCTAACAGCATCCTGGTGGGGGATGGAGGTGGATGGGAAGTGCGTGTTCATGGTGAAGAGGAGATGGTAATAGTCAGGAAATTAGTAATTGGTACAGTTGATGCAAGGCATTAGAAGAGTCACTGATATTAGCAGGAGCAGATCTGAACCTTGTGCTGGGTCTAAACGACTTGAACGTGTTATATTTCTGTAAACAAAACTCAGTATTGTTTGCAAAGAGTTAAGCTTTTGCATTCTTTCATGAATTACATATATCACTTAAATGTACATGTATTCTCAGTAATTATGTATACATTTAAGGATAATTACATAATTGCATCCACCATACTTCAGGAATTTACATCATTTGAAAATTTGAATTAGCTTTATTTTTCATGACCAACTTTTCTCAAACAAACCTAGGCAAAAGCTGGTTACTATGTTGAGTTTAAATTCCTTGTCTGTCTAACTGAATAATGTGTTTCATACAACAACTGGAAACCTTCTGTCTATGACAATAAAGGCTTCAGAAAAGACAGTCCCTGGAAAACAAAGGTCACTCTAGGCAGAAATGATTTTGCACAGATACTTGAGTCAGGTGAAGAGGAGTTGACAATGTGAGGAAGTATACGATATCCACCATTCAACATTACTACCTTAAAAAAGAATCAAGTGTAATTGATCATAACTGTGGCTACGTGTATTCAACTGATGTGAAATGAAGCTTTTTCAATTCTCATCCCACTCAGTTCATCAACTGCCTCAGATAATTAAGTTGCATTCAAAAGATGGAAATGTACTATCCATTTCACAACTGTATATTACTGTTAAATATGTGCATTATTCTACCTGTATTATTCTATCGATTCCAGTGATATAGGGCAAAGTGCCCCAACTGCCCCCATAATACTCAAGACTGTTATATGAGAGTTGGTGTCTCCAAACAAAAGACCATTTTTACAGCAAATTTGCAGAAACAACGTTCAGAGCATAAAACAAAGCAACCACAAATGACAAACAACATTGCTTATTTTCCATAATGTATGCTGCATTTTGACAATTCATACAGGGCTGGTTGACCTTGAAAGAGGATCACAGATAGAGTCATAGAGGCGTACAGCTCAGAAACAAACACTTCAGTCCAACATGTCCATGCAGATCTGATATCCTAAATAAATCTAATCCCATTTATAGAGTCATAGAGTCAGAGATGTACAGCATGGAAACAGACCCTTCGGTCCAACCTGTCCATGCCGACCAGATATCCCAACCCAATCTCGTCCCACCTGCCAGCACCCGGCCCATATCCCTCCAAACCCTTCCTATTCATATACCAATCCAAATGCCTCTTAAATGTTGCAATTCCTCTGGCAGCTCATTGCATACACGTACCACCCTCTGTGTGAAAAAGTTGCCCTGTAGGTCTCTTATATCTTTCCTCTCTCACCCTAAACCTATGCCCTCTAGTTCTGGACTCCCTGGCCCCAGGGAAAATACTTTGTCTATTTACCCTATCCATGCCCCTCATAATTTTGTAAACCTCTATAAGGTCACCCCTCAGCCTCCGATGTTCCAGGGAAAACAGCCCCAGCCTGTTCAACCTCTCCCTATAGCTCAAATCCTCCAACCCTGGCAACATCCGTGTAAATACTTTCTGAACCCTTTCAACTTTCACAACATCTTTCCGATAGGAAGGAGACAAGAATTGCATGCACTATTCCAACAGTGGCCTAACTGAGTTGGGAGGTCATGTCCTATACAGCCACAACATGACCGCCCAACTCCTGTACTCAATACTCCGACCAATAAAGGAAAGCATACCAAACGCCTTCTTCACTATCCTATCTACCTGCGACTCCACTTTCAAGGAGCTATGATTGTGCACTCCAAGGTCTCTTTGTTCAGCAACACTCCCTAGGACCTTACCATTAAGTGTACAAGTCCTGCTAAGATTTGCTTTCGCAAAATGCAGCTCCTTGCATTTATCTGAATTAAACTCCATCCGCCACTTCTCAGCTCATCTGGTCAAGATCCTATTGTAATCTGAGGTAACCCTCTTCGCTGTCCTCTACACCTCCAATATCTTTCCCCTCTGATCTTAAACTTTTCCCCTCTCACCTTAATCTTATGCCCTCTCGTTTTGGACTCTCCTACCCTGGGGAGAAGTCCTTGTCTATTTACCCTACCCATGCTCAAACGCTCCAACCCTGGTAACATCCTTGTAAATCTTTTGTTCAGGAAGTTATAATGATCAAGAAAATATACAGGATTGATTTCCGTACAAGCATTCCTGGTACTCTTGCACATTATATGTTTTTCAGGTCTAAACAAGCTATGAAATCAATTTTACACTCATACAGCAAAGGTTCTAACTCTCTAAAGCCACTATGGTAAGTAACGCCATTTAGGTTAGAATTTAATCTCCAAGCTCAATCTTACTCTAAAACAGGTGGTGTTGCATGATGCATGGTCATGATTCAACAATAAAATCAGTTAGCTGGCCATAAAATTTACTTGCATATTAAATGAGTTATAACTTATCCTGTTATTTGCTATTCACGGTTTTTAACCAAGCCAACAGGTTATACTGATCATTCAGCATCAATTCAAAATTCTCTAAAGATCTTCTGTACAGTGTGTATCAGTTCTCTTCAATGTAGGTTAGCTTTCTAAAAGGTCTATATGTTTAGTTTTCTTTAAATGCACTGGCAAATTCAAATTTGCTGTTTATAATCCGATTTCCATTTCAGACAGATGTGCCAAGTTACTTCAGGTTCACAGTGCCGTATGAATGGCAACTAATTTTTACTATCAACTTAAAAGGAGACATCAGGTTTAGCATGAGTCTTGGATTATAGTAATTCACAAAGAATACTTTTTACATTTTAAATTCCATACAAATTAACAACTAAAAATTGAATATACTTTAATATCATAATTTCATTTTACAGCTGCTGTTTTTAAGGATTTAAAGCAATATGAACAGTACTTCACCTGAGGTCAGAAACCCTACTGGAAAATTGCACTCCTTTCCACTCATCATTACCCTGTTCAATGTGGATTTTGGAAGCTATTTAAAAGAGAATCTCCTTAATTTATGATCACTGTGGGAAACCTGTTGAGAAGTTGGCTTTTGGGGCTTTAACGTGCATGCATTAACACAAATGCTGTCTGTGTTGCAGGCATGATGACTGTGACAGGTGAATTAATGTTTGCAACGGTTAAAAAATAAGATTTTGAAGCAACCCTGCTTCTATCATGTGTTTTACCTGACTTTCCATCCTACCGACATATTTTCTGATCAGTTAATCACAATTGTGACAGTGACAAATCAGTCACTGCAAGGCCTATAAATGTTGCCAAATAAACTGTTGCTGAATACTATTAGTCAATCACAAAGACACTCTATAAGCACCAAAATGAACTTGTCTGCTTAATTCATACTCTCTCCTACATAGGTTAATCACGTGTAGAATTGGAACAATCTTACAAAGAGAGTTGTCAACTCTCTAAAGTCAGAATCTAAAATGAGCAGCAACACATCACATTTCCCAACTAGCTACACACTGTATAGCATCAGAGACCTAATCATTCGGTGTCATTTTAGTTCAACGTCAGATGTATGTCAATGGAATAGTCCTTTGAACTTTTAGGTTAAAAAGAACAGTTCAGGTGGAACCTAGAGAACAAGTACAATTGTAAATTCTTTTTGTATACATAACACCATAAGAGACAGCAGAAGTAGGCCATTCAGTTCACTGAGTCTGCTCCATCATTCAATGAGATCATGGCTGATCTGACAATCCTCAACTCAAACTTTCTTATCTTTTCCCCATCACCCTCAATTCCCTTACTGATTGAGCATCTATCTTGGCCTCACATATAATTAATAATCCAGCCTCAACAGCCCTCTGTCATAAATAATTTCACAGATTCACTACCCTCTGACAGGAGCAATTTCTCCTCATCTGTCTAGCATGTGTGATCATTTAGTCTGAGGTTATGCCCTCTGGTCCTATAAGGAGAAACAACCTTCCCAATCTATCTTTGAAGTCTCCTAAAAATCTTGTGTGTTTCAATAAAGTGGCCTTTAATTCTTTTGAACTCTGAGGTGTACGGGCCCAAACTGTTCAACCTCTGCTTATTAGGCAGTCCCTCCATACCCAAGATTAACATAGTGATCATTCTCCGGACTGCCTCCAATGCTAGTATATTTTTCTTTAGATAAAAGACTCAAAACTGTTCACAGTATTCCACCAGTAGTCTGACTAATGCATTATATAGATACAGCAAAACCTTTCTTCCTATATTTATACTCCATTCCTATTGAAATACAGCCCAATTTTTCTTTTGCCTTGCCCATTACATGCTGGACTTGTATATTAGATTCTTGTGATTTATGCATAAGGGCTGCTGAAACTCTGTGCTACAACATTCTGCATACTTTGTCTATTTAAGTAATTCCCAGCTTCCTAATTCTTCCTGCCAAGTGCATTACCTCACATTTTCTAACACGATATCATGTCTTTGCTTAACATAAAGAATTTATAGTGCAGAAGGCCATTTGACCCATTGTGTCTGTACCGGCTTCCGAAAGAGCTACCCAGCTAGTTCCATTCTCCGACCCTATCTCTGTAGCTTTCTTTTGAAATCTTCTTTGGAATCTGCTTCCACAACTGCCTATAGCCTCTCCAGGACCTTTGTGTCATTACCACTTGCTTTCCCACCTATTTTTGTTAAAAAATCACAACACCGGGTTATAGAACAACAGATTTATTTGGATGCTGTAGCTTTTGGAGCGTTGTTCCTTCATTGGGTAGCTACCTGATGAAGGAGCAGCACTCTGAAAGCTAGTACTTCCAAATAAACCTGCTGGACTATAACCCGGTGTTGTGTGATTTTTAACTTTGTCTACCTGAGTGCAACACTGGCTCCCCCAAATCATTCTTATTTTTGTATCATCCACAAACCTGGTTACAGTGCATTCACTTTCCTCATCCAAGGTATTTATACATACATACTTACATATATGTGTGTGTATAATAAAATAAATAATTGTGGCCTATTACATGTGGCACCTTATCATGCGCTTTCTGAAAATTCAAACACGTTATATCCATTGCCTTCTCTTTGTCTGTCCAGCTTGTTACCTCAAAACATTTTAATTAAATTGCCAGACAGTATTTCCCCTTTGTGAAGTCACATGGACTCTGTTTGATTTTAGTATGCATCCCTAAATGCGCCACTATTCAATTCTTTATAATACATTCTAATATTTTCCAAATGACAAATGTTAAAACAATTGGCCTTCATTTACCTGTTTTTCCTCTCCTTCCCTTTTTAAACAAAGGTGCTACATTGTTAGTTTTTCAGTCCTCTGGGACTTTTTCAGAATTTAAGGATTCTGGATTCTACCAGTGCATCCACTATCTCTAATTCCTTCTTTTAATATCCTGGGATGCATTCCATCAGATGCAGGGGACCTATCAGCCTTTAATCTCATTAGTTTTCCTAGTACTTTTTCTCTAGTGATTGTTATTATATTCATTTCATCTCCACCTTTTGTCCCTTGATTACTTAGAATTTTTGGAATGCTATTAGTGTCTTCTACTGTGAAGACTGATGCAAAGTATTTATTCATCACAGCTGCCATTTCCTGATTGCCAATTATCATTTCCCCAGTCACGTTCTTCAGGGAAACTACATTAGCTTTGGCCTCACTCTTCAATTTTATATATTTAAAGAAGCTTTTGCAGTATGGTTTGATATACCTGTGTACAATTTCTAATTGGTTGTCACTGGTCTTCTAGATTGGCATGTCTGCAGCTGCTCTTCATGGAATCAAAAACCATAAATGGAAGCCATTTATTCCACAGGTAACTGTGTCTCTGTGTGTGAGTTTCTACTGCCCTGCACCTCCCCGATTACCTCACAAATGTTTTGCTTTTCAAGTGTATCTCCAATTGCCTTTTGAAAGTTGAGTCAATCTGCTTCCACAGTCTTTCTAGCAGTGTCTTCAAGATCATAACAACTATCTAGAACTTATTATTGCCCAATATAAGGTAATAAGGCAAGAGTCTTTTACACCTAAATTAATGTAACGCTGTAGCCTGCTACTAGAAGCCTAACCTCGCTCTCCCTCTGTTCCATTCCTTTAATCTCCACTTTGCTGATTTGGAATGCAACTACATTTTGAACTATGTGCTAACACTGTCTTCATTAAGATTCAGACTTGTGTTAAAGAAAATGCTTTAAAGAAAATGGTTTCATTGCTACAAAATGAATTTCATTCACATTTGAGTTGGATATGAAACCCCTAAAATTGCAAATAATTGCGTAAACCAGGGATTAATGCTTTAATAATTACTCATAACAATAGTTTTCTCATTAATGAAGTAAACCTGTCCACATGATGGAGAGATTAGCACTAAATATTGAAAAATTCCAGATCAATTCAGATTATAAATCAATAATCCAACACATAGTTCAATTTTTAGTTGGAAATATAGAACATAGAATGTTACAGTGCATTTCAGGCCATTCGGTCCTCGGTGTTGTGCTGACCTGTGAAATTAAACTGATTCCCATCTAACCTGCACCATTCCATTATTATCCATATATATGTTCAAGGCCCTTAACATCTACGAGTCTATTACTGCTGCAGGCAGGTCATTCCATGTCCCTAGTACTCTCTGAGTAAAGAAACTATCCCTGATATCTGGCCTAAGTTTATCACCCCTCAATTTAGAGCTATGTCCCCTTGTGTTAGCTTTCACCATCCGATTATGTCACCTCTCAACCTTCCCCTCTCCAATGAAAACAACCTCCGTTCCCTCAGCCTTTCCTCATAAGACCTTCCTCCATATCAGGCAACATCTTAATAAATCTCCTCTGAACCCTTTCCAAAGTTTCCACATCTTTCCTATAATGCGGTGACAAGAACTGCGCGCAATAGTCCAGGTGCAGCCTTCTCAATGTCTTGTACAGCTGAAGCATGACCTCGTGGATCCAAAACTCAACTCCTCTACCAATAAACACCATCACCCCATGTGCCTTCTTAACAACCCTATCAACCTGGGTGGCAACTTTCAGGGATTTATGTACCTGGACACCAAGATCTCTCTGTTCATCTACACTGCCAAGAATTTTACCATTAGCCCAGTACTGTGCATTCCTGTTACTTCTTCGGAAGTGAACTACCTCAGACTTTTCCGCATTAAACTTCATTTGCCACTTCTCAGCCCAGCTCTGCACCTTGTCTATGTCCCTCTGTAACCCACAACATCCTTCAGCACTATCCACAACTCAGCCTACCTTGGTGTCATCTGCAAATTTACTAACCCATCATTCTACGCCCAACTCCAGATCATTTATAAAAACGACAAACAGCAGTGGCCCCAAAACAGATCCTTGTGGCACACCATTGGTAACTAAGCTCCAGGATGAACATTTCCCATCAATCACCACCCTCTGTCTTCTTTCAGTTACCAATTTCTGATCCAAAGCGCTACATCCCTTAAATCCCTAAACTCTCTATTTTGTGCAATAACCTACCGCGTTGAACGTTCTCAAATGCCTTACTTAAGTCTATATGCACAACATCAACCGCTTTACCTTCATCCACCTGTTTTGTCACCTTCTCAAAAGAACTCAATAAGGTTAATTAGGCATGACCTACCCTTCACAAAACTGTGGCAAAAGCAAAGACTGCAGATGCTGGAAATCAGATTCTAGATTAGAGTGGTGCTGGAAAAGCACAGCAGTTCAGGCAGCATCCGAGGAGCAGGAAAATCGATGTTTCGGGCAAAAGCTCTTCATCAGCCCTTCACAAAACCGTGTTGACAGTCCCTAATCAAATTATTCCTTTCTGGATAATTATAAATCCTATCTCTTATAACCTTTTCCAACAACTTATTCACAACGGAAGTATGGCTCACTGGCCTATAATTACCAGGGTTGTCCCGACTCCCCTTCTTAAACAAGGGAACAACATTCACTATCCTCCAGTCCTCTGATACTACTCCTGTCGACAGTGATGACAAAGATCAAAGCCAAATGTTCTGTAATCAGCTCCCTGGCTTCTCAGAGAATCAGAGGATAAATCCCATCCGGTCCAGGAGACATATCTTCCAAAATTGCTAAAACCTCCTCTTTGTCAACCACAATCCCATCTAATCCCCTCCCATAGCAATTAGAAAGATCCCCAAATATTTAGTTACTAAATTAACTATCTTAATTTTAGTATGTGGCTATTCAGCCTTTCACTAGCAAATTAACTTTAGCTTTTCCAGATTAAGCTATTGTTCACTTATACAACAACGCTAGATTAGAGTTACATTTAGGAAATCATCTCTCCCTTCAAGAAACAAATGTAATCGCTGTTAAACTACTTTATTTAAAGTCTCTCTGCGTAGTTATCAGTGACTCCTCGCCATGGGTCCAGAGGAAGAAAATATCATCAATGTACCTGGTGTACATTTATTCAATTTACTAAATATAATTGTTTTTCTTAAATGTTGTTCGAGCTCTTATTAGAAGCTTTCAGCTATGTTAACTTTGGAGTATACAGGGTTGTTATAAGTTTCCAAAAAACACAAAGTTCCACAAGTCCTGTCAGACTGGATACACCATTGGCAGTTCTTTTTTGCAAGCTTAGTAACATAGCACATCACATTTTATATGGGGCAGGCAGGTATGAGAACCACTTCAGATGGATCTGTGGCACTTAAAATTCGTAGGACGAGGAAAACTGCCCAACCTTTCCTCTGACCAAGTTCCTTAAGCCAGCTTTTTCTCTGTGAGGAAGGGATTTTAGGGCGATGGTTAAAACGTGGTTAAAGAGCCAAGAGTTTTTCGAGTGAATTTCAGAGCATTGGACTTAGGCAGTTGACAATGATGGGGCAATTAAAATGGAGAATGCTCAACAGACCAAGTAACACAGATATCTCAGAAGGTTGTGGGTTTGGAGAAGGTAACAAAGAAAGTGAGGACTGAAACCATGAAGGGATTTGAAAATAAGGATGAGAATGTTTAAAGCACCATATGTCTTAAGCAGCGTATACTTGCAAGCAGATGAGATGATGACTTTTGGATGACCTTAAACCTTTGGAGGAATAGACGCCAGGCTGGACAATACTGGGACAGACACATCTAGAGATAATAAGAGAACAGTTGAAGGTTTCGGTAGCTGATGAGTTAAGGTAGGGCAATGTGTCGGCATGCATATGTGGCCTGGTATGAACAAAATACAATAAGGTGTGAACTATATAGCTCTGCCAAGGAAAGGATGAAGTAGGTGGTTAAGGAACAGAGAAGATCGTGGCAAGGTATTCATTGTCATCGATGATGTGTTGAAGGCAGTGAAGAATGTGGTGCAGTTTATCGGCTCGAGCAAAGTACTGGATGACAAAGAGTACCCTATCAGTTGTATCCTGGGTCCATCTTCTGAGGAAGTCATTATGATTTTGTGTTGTGGCACAGTGGAATTGGAGATCGATGAGCTGAGCGCGTACCTTTTCTAATGAGGGCATCCTTCAACATCTATTCTCTAATGACGATGGCTCTTCCTTTGTCTGCTGGTTTGATGACAATATTCCGATTGGTCTTGAGAGCCCGGTTGGTCATGCGTTGTGTGTGAGTGATGTTTTGCGCCCCCTTGTGAGTGTGGCAGATGAAGCTGGCACTCATGTGTGTCCTGACAGCCTGAACATACATGTCGAACATCAGGTGTGTGGCAGTGCGACTCCTCCTTTTGCCGTTCTCTGCCAACTGTTCCAGTTCAACAGTTGTCTCGTTTGGCTAGCTGCTGACATAGAACATTACAGGGCAGTACAGGCCCTTAGGCCCACAATATTGCGCCAACCTGTGCCTTGGGGTTTCTGGAAGAATTCCCGGAGTCTCATTCTCCTGATGAATTCCTCCGTATGCGCCGCGAGACCAATGGGGTCCATTCCAGTGGTGGGGCAGAATTTGAGATCTTGAGAAATTTCATCTGGTTGAAGGGTGTGATCAGATAAGATGACAATAGATTTCATTTTTGTGGTACCACTTTCAACTGTGGTACCAGGGGGCTTGGTTATTGCTGGTGGTGATGCTACGTTTCTCCAGTTTCTTTCTTGGTGTGCATGTAGGTGGTATAATTCTGTTGCCTCATCTGCTTGGCAAAGTCTTGTAACTGTTCTGTTTTATCTTGAGTGCAGGCTGACAATATGGACTCCATCTCAATTTCAAGGTTGTGGCACCTGCTGTACAGTTGGTGCATGAGATGACTGAGCAGCTTGCAAGAGATGAGACAGCAGAGCTTTTCAGCGTACTCTGTATTGTAGGTGGACCTGAGTGGATTTGTGATCCATTATCCTTTTCAGATTTTCTCTGCTTTCTTGTATTTCTGTAAATATTTGATGTATGTGTCTATATACATGATATTCTTGGAGATCCTCTCTACTTTGAGCCGATTGTTTGTGGTGTCAATCGTAGCCATGATGTGGAGGTGCTAGTGTTGGTCTGGGGTGGACCAGGTCAAAAATCCAACAACACCGGGTTATAGTCCAAAGGTTTCATTTGAAATTGTAAGCTTTCGGAACTCAGTTCCTTCCTCAGATGTGGTATGATACAGACATGTAAGACACAGTATTTATAAGCACAAAGTTAACTTTAAACTAGCTGCCCTTGTTGAATCCTTTAATCAATTAGGAGGTACACTGCCGATTAAAATGCAAAATCCAGATTCCTTTCAAGTCTTTGCTCCAAGATAATTAAAGGCTTTATCAATGTACAACGTTTTGCTTGTAAATACTGTATCTTATACCTCTCTATCACACCATGCGTGAGGAAGGAGCTGAGCTTTGAAAGCTTGCAATTTCAAATAAACCAGTTGAACTACAACCTGGTGTTATTTGATTTTTGACCTTGTCCACTCCAGTCCAACTCCGGCATCTCCATATGTTCACAATACTCGTTTCCTGCAACCTAGGTCTAGTCTTCTCATCACTCTGCTTGGCAATTAACCTAAAGCATGTGGTACAGCAATAACTTCTTCCACAAAATTCGAAATCTGACTGCTCAAGAGTTATATCTGGTCAATGACAGGGACGGATGTCTCCATTGTATTCAGCTATTGAAAATTGTTATTTGCGAGTAGTTTTAACCAGCTCCCAGTTATCAATGCTAAGCCGATCACAATGGCTAGTCTCCAGTTTTGCAGGTCACATCCTTCACTCCATTTTAAGAGACAACTTAAAACATAATTGATTTACACATTCATAACAGAAAACAAGTCTGCAACAATGTTTATATTCCATTCTAGTTTCCTTGCATGTTTTTACTTATGTAAAACTTCCACCATGGCCATCTATTCCCTTCTGTCTCATGTGTTTCTAGTTTCCACTTAAATGCATCTATTTTATTTGCTTCAACCAATCACGTGATACCAAGGTTAACATTCTTCCATACTTGGATGCAGAAACATTCTTCAAAAAGAAAATTCTTTACAAACCTATTATTTTGCCTTAGTATAGCATTTCATATATCCTTTAACTGAGTTTACATCCAGAATATGTTTTTTTTAAGATACAGTTCCTAAATATATCTGGAATCTGTCTGCACAGTTTGTTACCTTACATTCTTCAAGTCCTTTTTAGTCCACAAACATCTTTATTCAAAATTTATATGTACGGACTAACATTAAATCACAAACCCTAAAGATACCACTTCCAAACTCGTTCAATTCAGTGATTGTCCATAACCAATGCTATTTGGCTAGAAAGTTGATTGGCAGATATATTCCATTTTCTTTTAATTTTTGTAACAACCTTTGTATCAGATACCATACAGTCTTTTCAAAGTTCACACGCCTCAGCTTATTTAATTTCTGCTAGCTATCCAAATTATTTCAAAAATTACTTCGAAATTTACATTAAATGGTTCAAACATTAAACTCACCTCCTGGCAAGCACTTGCTAATTTCAAGTTAAATTATTAATTTTCAGACTATAGTTACTTGATTGATCTTTCTCTCGCTTCTTAAACAAGCATACATTAGTATTCTTTGGATCTCTGGCACAATTCGTTCAAGAATTTGACCTGACATTTCTTCGTGGCTCTGCACTTATCTGAAGTGTCATGGGATCTCTTATTTCCAGAGATGGCAGTCAGGGCTTTGATTTAAAATCTCATCCGAAAGATAGCACCTCCAACAGGAACAGCCAAAGACCATTCAGTCCATTACATTTGCTCTGCCACTGATCTGAACATTTACTCCATATAACCAAGCATAATCCACATCTCATAAGACTAGACCTACAGCAAGTTGGTGGAATGATTGGACAAAGGGGGAAAATAAGACTTACTGCAGAGAAATGTGAAGTTATTCATATTGGCAGGAAGAGCAGAGAGACTAATCCATGTATATGTACACAAATCATTGAAAAAGATAGGGCAGGTGAAGTGATTATTCAACCATTATGGATCCTCAGCTTTATTTTGGAAAAAAAATACAGAGAGTGGGAAAAAAAGAACTTATGACCCTGCATACAATTTTGGTTCAGCCTGAACTCACGTACTGGGCACAAATCTGGACGCTATTTAGAAAGGGTGGAGGGGCACTGGAAGAGATAGTATGGAAAAGCTGGAGACGTGCTCCTTGATGAAAAGATTTAAAAGGAGATTTGACAGAGGTTTCTGAAAGTCATGAAAAATCATTAAAGATAACAACAAATTAGTTCCACTGCCAGAATAATCAAAAATCAGACATCATCAGTTTAAGAATTAGTAAAAATTAATGTTGAGGATCTGAAATATTCTGGCTAGTATGATGAAGGCAGACTGAATTGAGATCATTGAAAGCAAAGTTACCTGAAGCAAAGAGATGTGTCGGGCTATGGGGAAAATGGTAGGGGAAGTGGAACTAAGTGAGTTCTTCCAGACAGGATGTATGGACATAAACCTAATGACTTCCTTCAATTGTGCAATCATTCTTTAGGAATACTCTTGCACAACAAAGATCTCTGTGTCAAGTTTAAAACTTCCAATTGATTGATCGTCAGCAATTTTTTTGGGAGGAGACTTCGTTCAAAATTGTTTACTACTGGTCATGTGAGGATGATCCAAGTATTCTTAAAACTTTCCTTTAAATGATGTTTTTTTGTTACGAATGCCCCAAAATGAATAAAAATCTTTAAAGTCACCCTGAACAACTAAGAAGATCATTCCTTAAGTCTACTTGAGGGAATGCATGTCTATTCCATACAACCTAAACTTGATCCTTCTTTTTGCCCTGTTATTGCACTGCTGACTTGTCACTGTACCACCACCCACACCTCCACCAAAAGTCATTACATCCTTCCCTAAGATGTGGACCTCAGAACCATATGTAATACTTTGGCCACAATGAAAACTCTGTACAACTATAACATTACTTCCTGTCTTTGTACTCTAGCTTTCTGAAATGATCAATATCCAATTCTCCTTTTCAGCAACTATCCACCAGTTTACAGTGATTTCTGTATCTGGATCCAGATACCACACTACTTCTTGAGAGTTCTTTGCTTACTATTTAACAAATAGATCAGTTTATTTTGGTTCCATTGTAGATAACTTCACTTCCTCATATTGAATGCCATCTATCAATTCTGTTCCTAATCTATCAGTGTCCCTTTATAACATTATGGTCCCGCGCAAGTTACTTACTTTTGCCATATAATTCAGCATGTTCAGTAAATTTGTTGATCAAACTCCCCTGTCTTAGGGAATGATAAGCCAATGTCAAAGTTTAGATCTATGAGGGACAACACTAATATTATTCTGCCAACTTGAGCACATACCTATTACCTCATAACAATTATTTAGCATTGTCAAGTGTTTTCTCATTTATTGTACTCAATTCAATATACATGCAAGTCTCAAAGATACTTGCAATTGTCTTAGAGGTAAACATGACCACTGAGCTGCAGCAAGTAATCCTACATTCTCATCTTTACCAGAAAAGTCTACCACACCTTCTGCTAATTCTAACCATTTACTTCCTACTATACTAAAACAAAGCAATATTTTTAATACAATTTTGACCTTTTAGCCCTCACCTCCAGTTTCACTCACTAAGACATTCTATATTTGTCCAGATTTTTCAAGGAGCATGAGCACTAATTTCATCATTCTTCAGTTTATGCCCATTTACACATAGCTATCTATCCTTTGTTATGAATTGGCTGGAGTATAAAACGTTTCTCATGAGAGAGAATTTATCAAACATGAAAAGTAATAGAACATAGAACAGTACAGCACAGAACAGGCCCTTCAGCCCACGACATTGTGCCGACCATTGATCCTCATGTAATGTAAACCTAATGCACGAACCCTCAAACTTCTGTGCCATATGCATGTCCAGTAGTCTCTTAAATATCCTCAGTGACCTCGCTTCCACAACTGCTGCTGGCAACACATTCCATGCTCTCACAACTCTCTGCGTAAAGAGCCCGCCTCTGACATCCCCTCTATACTTTCCGCCAAACAGCTTAAAACTATGACCCCTCCTGTTAACAATTTCTGCCCTGGGAAAAAGTCTCTGGTTTTCAACTCTATCTATGCCTCTCATTATCTTGTACACCTCAATTAGGTCCCCTCTCTTCCTTCTTTTCCAATGAAAAAAGTCCGAGCTCAGTCAACCTCTCTTCGTAAGATAAGCCCTCCATTCCAGGCAGCATCCTGGTAAACCTCCTCTGAACCCTCTCCAAAGCATCCACATCTTTCCTATAATAGGGCGACCAGAACTGGACACAGTATTCCAAGTGCGGTCTAACCAAAGTTTTATAGAGCTGCAACAAGATCTCATGGCTCTTAAACTCAATCCCCCTGTTAATGAAAGCCAAAACACCATATGCTTTCTTAACAACCCTGTCCACCTGAGTGGCAATTTTAAGGGATCTATGTACCTGCACACCAAGATCCCACTGTTCCTCCACACTGCAAGAATCTTGTCTTTAATCCTGTACTCAACTTTCAAGTTCGACCTTCCAAAATGCATCACTCCGCATTTATCCAGGTTGAACTCCATCTGCCACCTCTCAGCCCATCTCTGCATCCTGTCAATGTCCTGCTGCAGCCTACAACAGTCCTCTATACTGTCAACGAGCTGAAAATGTGTTGCTGGAGAAGCGCAGCAGGTCAGGCAGCATCCAGGGAACAGGAGAATCGACGTTTCGGGCATAAGCCCTTCTTACTGTCAACGACACCTCCAACCTTTGTGTCGTCTGCAAACTTGCTGACCCATCCTTCAATCCCCTCATCCAAGTCATTAATAAAAATTACACACAGTAGAGGCCCAAGAACAGAGCCCTGTGGAACACCACTCACCACTGACTTCCAGGCAGAATATTTTCCTTCCACTACCATTCGCTGTCTTCTTTCGACCAGCCAATTCTGTATCCAGACAGTTAAATTTCCCTGTATCCCATTCCTCCTGACTAAGCCTACCATGGGGAACCTTATCAAATGCCTTACTGAAGTCCAAATACACCACATCCACCGCTCAACCCTCATCAACTCGTCTAGTAACATCCTCAAAGAACTCAATAAGATTTGTGAGGCATGACCTGCCCCTCACAAAGCCGTGCTGACTGCCTTTAATCAAGCCATGCTCTTCCAGATTGTCATAAATCCTATCTCTCAGAATCCTTTCTAACACCTTGCAGACGACAGACGTGAGACTGACTGGTCTGTAATTGCTGGGGATTTCCCTATTTCCTTTCTTGAAGAGAGGAATTACATTTGCCTCCCTTCAGTCCTCTGGTACAACTCTGGTGGAGAGCGAGGATGCAAAGATCTTTGCAAGCGGTGAAGCAATCACATTTCTCGCTTTATAAAGCAGCCGAGGACAAATCTGGTCTGGCCCTGGCGACTTGTCAATCTTAATGTTTGTCAAAATTTTCAGCACATTAGCTTCCTCAATCTCTATCTGTTCCAGCATGTTTACCTGCTCCTCAATGGTTTAATTCACTACAAGGCCCTTTTCTTCAGTAAAGACAGAAGCAAAAACTCATTTAGGGCTTCCCCTACCTCCTCAGACTTATACACAAGTTCGCTATGCTATTCATAATCAGTCCTACTCTTTCTTTGATCATTCTCTTATTCCTCACACATGTGTAAAATGCCTTTGGATTCTCCCTAATCCTTCCTGCCAAGTCTTTCTCATGCCCCCTCTTGGCTCTCCTCAGACCATTTTTGAGCTCCTTCCTCGCCTGCCTGTAATCCTCTAGAGCTGAGCTTGACTCTAGCTTCCTCCACCTTACGTAAGCTGCCTTTTTTCTTTTGACGAGAAGCTCCTCCGCTCTCGTCATCCAAGGTTCCTTTATCTGACCCCTTCTTGCCTGTCTCAGAGGAACACATTTGTGCATCACTCGCAACAACTGTTTCTTAAACAGTCTCCACATGTCTATAGTGCCCTTTCCATGGAACAATTGCTGCCAGTCCATGCTTCCCAACTCACGTCTGATAGTATCATAGTTTCCTTTTCCCCAATTAAATATCCTCCCATTGTACCTGCTTCTCTCCTTCTCCATAGCTATGTAGAATGTGAGGCAGTTGTGGTCACTATCACCAAAATGCTCTCCCACCGCAAGATCTGACACCTGCCCCGGCTTGTTGCCGAGCACCAAATCCAAAATGGCCTCTCCCCTCGTCGGCCTGTCAACGTACTGAGTTAGGAAACCCTCCTGAACACACCTTACAAAAACAGCTCCTTCCAAATCATCTGCTCGAAGGAGGTTCCAATCAATATTCGGAAAGTTAAAGTCACCCATTACAACAACCCTACTACATTCACACTTTTCCAAAATCTGCCGACCTATGCTTTCTTCAAACTCCCTGCTGCTACTGGAGGGGCCTGTTGCAGTGATGCACAAATGTGTTCCTCTGAGACAGGTGACTGCTCCCTTAGTGTTCATAATTTCCACCCATACTGACTCAGTAGGCAGACCCTCCTCTACAATGGTAACTTCTGTAGCTGTGATACTCTCTCTGATAAGCAGTGCTACACCCCCTCCTCTTTGTTCCCCCCTCCCTGTTCTTTTTAAATGTTCTAAACCCTGGAACATCCAGCAACAATTCCTGCCCCTGAGAAACCCACGTCTCTGTTATGGCCACAACATCATAGCACCAGGTACTGATCCATGCTCTAAACTCATCACTTTTATTCATGATACTCCTTGCATTAAAGCAAACACACTTTAATGATCCCTTAGTTCTTTCCTAGGAAATTCCTTCCCACTGGCTGTGCTACCTCTTGCTATTGCCTCATCTCCATCAACTCTCACCACCAGCATAGAGCTCAGGTTCCCACCCCGCTGCCATACTAGTTTAAACCCTCCTGAACAACTCGAGCAAATCTTCCACCCAGGACATTGGTCCCTTTCCAGTTCAGGTGCAACCCGTCCTTCTTGTACAGGTCCCACCTTCCCCAGAAGGCATGCCAATTATCTACATATCTGAAGCCCTCCCTCCTACACCAGCTGCGCAGCCACGTGTTAAGCTGCGCCTACTCCCTGTTCCTCACCTTGCTATCTCGTAGCGTCAGTAGTAAACCCGAGAACACTACTGTGTTCGTCCTGCTCTGCAGCTTCCACCCTAACTCCCTGAAATCACCTTTTATATTCTCAATCCTTTTCCTGGCTATATCATTGGTGCCAATATGTAACACAATTTCTGGCTGTTCTCCCTCCCCTTTCAGAATCTTATAATATTCTTTCACTAGATTTGACAACATCGTTGAGAAACAAAACCTCTTTCCAGAAAGGTAAATTGATCTGCAAAGTTAGCTATTTCTCCCTCCATAGATGCTGAGCGTGCATTTCATACATTTGTTTCTATTTCTGATTAACATCATATGGTTTTTGCCTTTGCTAATTTTTCTCTTGAATTAATTTGGGCCAGGCCTCTTACCACACTGATCTTTGCTATCCCTTTTTTTATTTTCACAGTGAACCTATCTTGGAGTTGCCCTTTCCAAACAATACCCTTTCTCTTAGTCAGTCAACCAACTTTATGCTTCAAGAGATTTTAATTCAGAAATGTGCAAGTCTAGAATAATGAGATGCTATGCTCTTATTCCATGATTGTTTAAAATAGATAAATCTAATATCATTACTGTGTACACAGCTCAGTCCATCGCGCAAACCAGCCTTCCAACTACTGACTCCATCTATACTTTCCACTGTCTTGGGAAAGCAACTATCATCAAAGACCCCTTCCCACCCCGGTTATACTCTCTTCTGCATTATTCCATTCCATTGGGCAGAAGATATAAAAGTTTGAATACGCATATGAACAGATAAGAGAACAACTTCGTCCTTGCAGTTATTAGGCTTCTGAATGGACCTCTCAAATATTAATTCTGACCTCTCTCTCGGTACCTTCTCTGTGCATGTAACACTGTATTCTGCACTCTGTTCTGTTACCCTGATGCACATTGTATGGTATGATCTGCCTGAATATCTCACAAAACAACACTTTTCACTGTATCCCTCTCAGAAAGCATACAAGACTATGGGCCAAGTGCTAGAAAATAGGATTAGAATGGAGGTTGTTTTTGACCACTGCAGACACGGTGAGCTAAAAGTTTTTTTTATGCTATAGATCTCTATGTCTCTATCTCCATCTTAATACTCTATACTTAAATTGTACCTTCTAGTTCCTCCCCCAGCCCTGTGAAAAAATGAGCAAGAAAAGAGAATCAATACCAAAAAGCATCCTCTGAGTCCATCCTCTGAGGGTGGTGACTCCTTGGAATTCTTTACCCCAGAGGCCCCAAATCATGGACATCAACGACATCAAGGGAAATGGAAATAGCATGCAAAAACAGGGTTGGAGTAGATGCTCAACCTGTTGGACTATAACCTGGTGTTGTGTGACTTTTAACTTCGTAAAGATATGGCAGTTATAGTTCTGTGGTCTGTATTAAATTGTCAAACACGACGAAAGAGAAATCTGTGCTTCACAGCTCAATAGCTGACAACTGCTGCTGTATCAGAAAGAACATTCCTCCCCTTTTGTCACTAAACTTAAAGTTAACTGTTAAGTTTAATAAGAAACTATCAAAATAACAAAATGAAAATGGAGAGAACATTTTGTTTGAAACAAGTATAGGAATACATTTCATTTGTAACATAGTACTTACAAGAGTTACTTCTCTATGAAACTAAGCATATTAATTTATCCAAGTGTTATTTCTTTGCAAACCAGTAGACTAAGACAAGTTGCATCTCTGTGAAACTGCATAGTGCCTTTCTCACCAGGTCTCTTTCCCAATAGGTTACCTCACAAAGTAAAAATCTCTGTCCTTCAAATGGCAATTCAAAGGGAAGAAAGCAGCAACAAAATGGAAATTCCAGATTATAATAACAGAATGTAAAGTGGTTATTCTTGAAAAGCGATGGAATTAACTTAGACTTTGCTATGAAATTACGTTAGATTACATTTATGCTATGAGGAACTAACCCCATTTCTTGCTACATCATTCAAGCATAGACAGTGAAATGTATACCTAGATATCTGTCCTCTTGATTGCTGGGAAAAGATGTTCCTCGTAATAAAGAGTGGAGTTGTGAGCCTTTCAAATGCTATAGGAACATGAAGGAACAGTCCTGAAGTAACATATGAGATTCAAATTGAAGACCATAAGATACTTAACTAAACAGCTGGAAAAGACCGGCTGATAGTTAACCTCTATGTAATACAGGCTCAGCTGAACCCAGAGTGCCATGTAAAATTGTGCTCACAATTACAGGTTGAAGGCTAATGTTTCTGTTAATAATCCTGAAAGAGACTAAGTTGGCCATAATCTGATAATTAAAGCACAAAAGAAATTTAAAGGAAGTCACACGGGGTAACTAAAAAGGAGACACAGTGGAGAGACCCTGATGGGATCTGTCAAGGAGATCCTAACTTAATTTTTACTCTTTCTGTTTCAACTAGGTAGGTTGCAGTTCATGCTGGCTCTTCTCCACCCCTCTTAGTCCAGTCTTGATCTTTCTCTCTCTGGCAGGTATTCCATTCTAGATCCTCTCACCATATCCTTCTATCTCCTCTTGGTCTTTCTCTCTTCCTATGTCCTGGGACAGTCTACTAAAAGGTAAATTCAGCATAGTCCCAGAGATGCTGTCTTCTCATTACAGACAGATGATCTTTGATGGTTTAACATGAGGGTAACATGTTTCAGGTGAGGAGAGAGGTTGAGAAGGATCCACCTACATGGTAATTTCAGCCAATTGGGTCACTCTGCATCACAAACCAGCCATCCAGCCAACTGAGCTAACTGACCCTCAAGATCTACTAACATACAAACAAGGAACCTTAGCAATTAATTTGCTCCCTCAAGCCTGCTCCATCTATCATTAAAATCATGGTTGATCTGTTTTGAATTCTACATTCCCACCTATTCCTTTGATTCCACTGCTTAATAAAAATCTCCATACCTTCATCTTGACAGTATTCAATGCCTCCACTGCTTTCTGGAGCAGAGAATTGCAAAGTCACACAACAATTACAGAGAAAAAAAACCTCATTTCTGGTGTTCCCAAGTCTTAAAACAGTATCTCCTGTAGTTCTGGACTCACCCACAAGAAAACTCCTTAATTAACTCCCCATACACCCCAGCGGAAACAAGGCTAGTTTGTTTAACTTTTCCTCAAATCTCAATCCAGGTTTCAATCTAGAAAAGTTTCTCTGAATTGCATTCTTCCTTAAAGGAGACCAAATACATATTTGAGATATGCTCTCACTAGTGTCGTATACATCTGAAGCATAGCATCTTTTATGTTTAATTCCACATTAATAAAAGAAAGCGATCCATTAACCTTCTTACTCTACCATCCTAAGGTGACTTTTTTGAAAATGCCTACATGTTCACAGTCTCCTCTCATGAACCTTCAAGGATTCTCTACTGGATAATTTCAATTGAGGCCTCATCTTTCTTAAGATGTGGTAAGTCCATTTCAACATCTTCATCTCTGCTGTGTCAAAGCTTTTATTTTTATGCTTTCTTCAAAGGACAAGTTTTGTGCCCATTCAAGAGTGTTGGCTGTACACAGAAAAGACCTGATCCTCTAGCCAGGGAACCAATTTTTGATTGCAAAGGACACCAGCTACCAGTTTTCACCTTACTCCTTGCTGCAGCTACTCAGCGTATGATCTCTCCCTCCAGTGCTCATTAAATCATATCCAGATACTTACATTCAGACAGCTGATACATTTGATCTAGTGACAGTCACAGTGCTACTGTATTTGAGTATGCAAAGGGGTAGTGCAGGTACACAGACCTTTTCTACCACGCATCTTTAGCCCACTACTTTCAAAGTTGTTTTGCTACTGGCTGACACTTGGCTGTAGCTTTTGCATATTTTCAACATAGTCCACATCGTCAGGGTGTCAGGAACTTATGATTGCTTGACTCCTAATGCCTTATTGATTCTTACCTTGAGCAAACTCGGTCTCTCAAGATACTCAGTCTCCACCATTTGATCCCCCTTCTGCTTCTAGGTCTAGCCTCACACAGTACTAGAATAGTGGTCCAGGACATTCAGCCTTGGACCTTCGGGTGACCATCCTCCAAGGTGGACTTCAGGACAGGCAGCAGAGGAAAGTGGCCGAGCAGAGGCTGATAGCTAAGTTCGGTACCCATAGGGAGGGCCTCAACCGGGACCTTGGGTTCATGTCACATTACAGGTGATCACCATTGCACTACACACACACACGGACACAGATACACACAGATGCGCAGACACCCACACATACCCTTATAGACACACAGACTCCCACACATGCACCCCCTCACAGACTTAAGACACTCTGCACTCACTACACACACACACACTTTCTCACACTCACAACCTCAACCCCAGACAGACACACACACAGACAGACAAAGTCCCACATGCACACATATATTTTGTGTGGTGAATTTTTTTGGTACTTTCAGAGTTACATTGCACTTTGCTCAAAAACCACATACATTCATGTAGAACTCTGAGCTCAAAAACTGCATGAATTTATGTAAAACTCTGTTATCTCACTTTTTAGATTGGAATCAATCTAAACATCAGGTCATAGACAGAGAACACAGGGGGCTAACACCTTCAACATATTGTCTAGCTATCACCATTGTTAACAGCTATCCCGAGAATGCAACTTAAAAAAAAAGGGTTTTGTGATTTACACATGAAAGAAGTGAAACTATCACTGTATTCTAACAGATGAAAGGCTTAACAGACAATCAATTCTTCAATGTATCATTTCAGTTACATCACACTGCAAAGTTTTGCTATAAATTCTGTGTTACGATTGAGACCTCCACAATCACCTGATGAAGGTTCAATTTAACCTGTTGGACTATAACCTGGTATTGTGTGATTTTTAACTTAGTACTGGAATCAGCATACAACTTGCCCAAGGGTAGATCTGTACTTCAATGCTGAATGAAGGATGATAGCCTGTTCTCATGCACTGAATACTGATGTGGAGATGCCAGTGTGGCACTGGGGTGGACAAAGTCAGACAAAGGAGCAGTGCTCTGAAAGCTCGAGATTTCAAATAAACCTGTTGGACTATAACCTGGTGTCGTGTGACCTCTGATTTCTGAGCCTTGGCAGATCCCAATTTTTACCATAATGTTGATTTGTTAGTGTTGCTTCTTGGAGACACCCATTAGTCCCTATACATATCTTTGTTGATGATGATACACTTCTTCAGCACCCCTACCTTTCTCTGGCATTCTCAGATATTTCTCCTTGGTATGCAAGTCCTTTGGACCTTAGCACGGGGGAAAATTGAGTTGGGTGGTGCATCTTCTTGACATAAAGACAAACTGTCTATCATTGGCCTCTTATCTTTGTTCTTAAGCAAGAGTTGATCATGTTCCCAAACCTTGAAAGTGTGGGTTGGTCTGGGTCACCTCATAGTAGCTTTCATATCCTTAACCATCTCAAAGTTGCAACCAGAATTAGCGAGTTTTGAGAAGATTTGTAGCTTAAGTTGAGGTTCTGGACGTAGGTTTGCTCGCTGAGCTGGAAGATTCATTTTCAAACATTTCATCACCATACTAAGTAACATCGTCAGTGAGCCTCCGGAAGAAGCACTGCTGATGATTCCTGCTTTCTATTTAGATGTTTGGGTTTCTTTGGGTGGGTGATGTCATTTCCTGTTTGTTATAGCTCTTGCACAGTATTTTGTAAATGACAGGAAATGACAACACCCACCCAAAAAAACCCAAACATCAAAATAGAAAGACAGGAATCATCAGCAGTGCTTCATCCGGAGGCTCACTGAAGATGTCACCTAGTATGGTGACAAAACGTCTGAAAATGAACTTTCCAGCTCAGCGAGCAAACCTACATCGCTACCAGAATATTTTCTATCCATTAATTTGGCAAACACTCCTTGGTTTGAACAGATGGCATGTGCATGTCACAAAGCATTTTCCAGGTCTCTACTGGGACATCACTTCATGCTGGCATCTTTCCCTTTTGCACTAGGTTTAAAGGCACTCTCACTTGCTCTTTTCCAATGTCAGTCTCTGGGGAGCAGTTCTTTGGGCTGCCTTTTTGTTGCCCCAATTTGATGCTTTGGTGCTCATTGTTTAACAACTCAAATCAGGAAGGTCACCTTTCTTTGATCACTTCTGTACTTGTGAATGCATCTGGCAACATCTTGTCTCTATTTCATGTAATCTACATCTTCAGGGTGTCAGGACCTTCTGGTAGTTTGGCTCCCAATGCCTTATTCATTCTTACCTTGAACAAACTCTGCCTCTCAAGATACTCAGTTAGTCGGCACCACTTGATTTCCCGTATGCTTCTAAGTCTAGCCTCACTCTGCTAGAATCAGCAAGTCCATGATGAGTGGTGTTGGCATTAAACTGGGCATCAGCTTACACTTACCATGGTATTCCAATCTCTTTCCCACTATAGTAAGGATCCGCTGGGGAACCTCTGTCTCCACTTTAATAGGTGGCCAAGTGGGATTTTCTTTTCTTGAAAAAGGTGGTCACAATCACGAGGCTAAATGCAGTAGCAAAACACAGGATATTTTGTATACCTTCACAGTTCATTGTTGCTAACATAAGACCACTGCATACTCTCGCGTAACCTAATCACTGTGCACTCTCTCATATTCTGACCTGGCTACAATGCCATGGCCATTGAGTCATAGAGTCCTCGATAAGGGTGATTGATTGTGCAGAGAAATTCTTCCACAGTCTTCCAGCAGCTTGCTCTCTCATCTCATGAGTAGCCACTTGGGGGGGGCGGGGGGGCATAGAGGAAGAGGAAGCTCCATTGCCACACACATACAGGGACATTACCAGATTGCTCGTCCTGTTTGCATGGATCATGTTGGTCTTCAGTCAGTGCCAAGATGATTTGGACTCCATTCGTTCTCTGATTTTTCTGCTGCTGTAAAAGGTCTTATAACTGGCACTTGCTCTGCAATTTCCCTCCTGTCCACATTATTTCTTGGACACTGCAAACTTGGGATGACCTTCTCTTCATCAGGTCTACCAGCTCACTGGATCTTGTGGTCAGATTAACATTATTAAATCATCAACAATAAAACTAACCACAACTACCAAACCTATGTTTGGTGACCCTGCTCCTTCTTCTGTACCCTTGCCAAATTTAACAGGGCCTAGACACTGGTCCTGAGCATCACCTGAACGGGATGCCCTACAGGAGTTTGGGTTCCATGAACAGCACGTCATTCAGGGCACATCATAAGGTTTTGCAGCTGGAAGGCCTTTCTGGTACCAACCTTTCTCCTTTTTCTGAGCTTAGAAGCAATATAGGGCATCAAAGATCCAAACAGTAGTGGAAAAGAGCAACTGAACTGAAACTAAATGTTAACAACCATAGCTATGGGAAAAGACAAATTAACATTAAGATATTAAGAAGGGTGAACCAGGATGATAATAGATAGAAAGAACATTAAGCACCTTGACAAAATTCGAAACTGGATTCAAGCTCAGAAAAGGAAAAAAAAATAGGTTTAATTAATTCAGAGAGGTTGATGAATGTTTGGAAACATTTGCAAAGATTAATCGACATCTGAAAAAGGTAAGAAACGTTAATGTGGTTGGAGCTTATTTTGATCAAGAGCCAGTATATGATGTACCACCTTGACAGGTATTTTCCAGCCATTGCTGTTGCTATTTCAGATTTCCAGGGTTTGCTTTATTAGCTGAGCGGTTCCAACAAGGGCCTATACTCTCCTGTTATGTTCTATGTTGTGTTAGTCTAATTTCCTCTATAAGCTGAGCAGTTCCATAAAGGGCCTGTACTGCACTGTAATGCCGTATGTTCTATGAATCTATTTTCCTTTATTTGCTGAGCTGTTTCATAAAGGACCTGTACTGCGCTTTAATGTTCTATGTTGCATTGGTCTAATGTCCAGTATTAGCAGAGTGGTTCCATAAAGGGCCTGCACTGTGCTGTAATTCTCTACGTCCTATGAATCTATATTCCTTTATTAGCCGAGTGGTCCCATCAAGGGGCTGGACTGTACTGTAATGTTCTATGTTGTATTGGTCTAATGTCCAGTATTAGCCGAGTGGTTCCATAAAGGACCTGTACTGCGCTGTAATGTTCTATGTTGTATTGGTCTAATGTCCGGTATTAGCTGAGTGGTTCCATAAAGGGCCTGTATTGTGCTGTAATTCTCTACATTCTATGAATTTTTATATTCCTTTATTAGCTGAGCAGTTCCCTAAAGGACCTGTACTACGCTGTAATGTTCTATGTTGTATTGGTCTAATGTCCGGAATGAGCCGAGTGGTTCCATAAAGGGCCTGTACTGCGCTGAAATGCTGTATGTTCTACTACTCTAACTTCCTTTATTAGCCGAGTAGTTCCATTAAGGGGCTGTACTGCACTGAAATGTTCTATGCTGTATTGGTCTAATGTCCAGTATTATCCGAATGGTACCAAAAAGGGCCTGTACTGTGCTGTAATGCTGTATATTCTATGAATCTATATTCCTTTAATAGCCGAGCGGTTCCAACAAGGGCCTATACTGTGCTGTTATGTTCTATGTTGTATTAGTCTAACTTCCTCTAGAAGCTGAGCAGTTCCATAAAGGGCCTGTAATGTGCTGTAACGCTGTATGTTCTATGAATCTATTTTCCTTTATTTGCTGAGCGGTTTCATGAAGGGTCTGTACTGCGCTTTAATGTTCTATGTTGCATGCGATAACAAGAGATCAAAGATACAATAACCCAAAATCTGCAACCTCAGAACCAAGGAATGGCAGATTTTGGATCCGACAGATTGGACTTGGCAACTTGGTCCTAATCAGTTTGTGCGGAACTGAACTGCTTGAAACACGGAAATAGACCAGTGTGAAAACAGCAAAGGGGACGTATTTAGTGCCATGTTGCATCAGTGTAGCACCTAGTCAAATTGTGCAAGTATTTCTTTTTTTATTTTACTCAATTAAAATGAATTCATGACATGTGAAAAATCTCAGGTTTTTGGGAAATCAATTTGAGACGTTTTATTAATTATTACATTTTTTCAAGAAGGAATGAAAGCTCTACATCTTGGTCACAGGACTTTTGAACTGAATCAACAGGGAACAAAAACAGAGGTTACAAATATAATCACAGTGGCAAGCAGGTCAATATTCTACAAATGGAGTATCAAGCAAGGCCATTTGGTTTGACCAGATGAATAGACTTACTTGCTTTGTAAGAAGTACATTATTGAGTTGCCTCAGATAATGATAAAATTCCATTTTGAAACCTGCCTCTAATATAATTTTATTTATTTCAGATCTTAACCGCTCAGTCTGTAAGGTTTTCTCCATATTAACAAAAGCAAAATACTGCACATGCTGAAGATCTAAAACAAAAGCAAAATGATGCTGTAACCCCTTCAGAGAAGAGTTTTATTGGACTTAGAATGTTAACTTTGTTTTTCTCTCTTCACAAGTGCTGCTAGACATGGTGTGTTTTCCAATATTACGATTATTTCATGCGTCAACTACCTTCGCTCTGGTTCTCAATCCTGTGACCTGAGGAATAGTCTTTTCCAACCTACTCCATTCAGATCCCTCATGGTTTGAATATGCTCTTCAGAACTTCTCTCAACCATCACTTCTCCAAAGACAACAGTCCCAGCTTCTCCAATTGAACGATGTAGCTGATATTCTTTATTCCTGAAGCCATTCTTGAGAATCCTTTCTGCACCTTCTCTAATGTCAGTGTTAGTAAAGTATGGTGCTCAGTAATGAACACAATGTAGTACTTCAGCTGAGCATAGAAAAGTGTTTTTATTGCGTAAAATTAAAGACATGGATATTTGAGATCTGAAAACAAAAAACAAAAATTGCTAGGAAAAAATCAGCAGGTCTGGCAGCATCTGTGCAATTCTGCATTGTCTCAGTTCTGGAATTCACATAATAGGAAGGATGTCAAAAGTGTGGTGCTGGAAAAGCATAGCAGGTCAGACAGCAACCAAGTAGCAGGGAAATCAACATTTTGGGCATAAGCCCTTCATCAGGAATGCCCTCAATTTTTCTGCTCCTCGGCTGCTGCCTGACCTGTTATGCTTTTCCAGCACCACACTTTCCACTCTGATCGCCAGCATCTCCAGTTCTCACTTTCTCATAATAGGAAGGATGCAGAGGAGAGGGTGCAGAGCAGATTCCAGCTCAAGCAACATCTTGGTCAGAGCTTCAGTTGTGCAGAGAGATTGGACAGACTGGGATCGTTTTCCTTACAGCAGAGGAGATTGAGAGGGGACATGATTGAGATTTATAAAATTGAGGGTATGCAGGGAGAAACTTTTCTTCTAAATGGAGCGATCAATGACTGCTGGCCCGGATTTAAAGCATTAACAGGAGATGTGAGGAAAAACCTTTATCACCCAGAGGTTGGTGAAAACCTGAAACTCACTGCCTATAAAGGTGGCAGAGACAGAAACCCGAAGAGCAATATAGATGGTATGAGACATGCTGTATTTCTATAGAATTTTCCAATTTCATTTTTACACTGTGCTTGCTGTGATTGCTTTGCTGTCAAAATCTACGTCCTTATTTATAAACCCTTCCTTATTAGGCACCCTCTTAACATTGTCTAGTCACATAGGACTTGAACGCAGGAGTAAGCCATTTGGCCCTTCAAGCATGTTCATGGCAGATCAGATTGTTTTCTCAGCTCCACTTTCCTGAGTGCATATTATATCCCAAACGTTAGCGAGTTCTGAGAAGATTTGTAGCTCAGGTCGAGGTTCTGGATGTAAGTTTTCTCGCTGAGCTGGAAGGTTCGTTTTCAGATGTTCTGTCTCCATACTGGGCAATATCTAGTGTGTTAGCTAGTATGGTGTTATCCAGTATGGTGACGAAATATCTGAAAATGAACGTTCCAGCTCAGCAAGCAAACTTGTATCCAGTATATCCCAAATCTCTGGCCCAGACTCTGCTACCTTCTGGGGAAGAGTTCCACACTCTTGATAACCAGTAAAGTGAAAACATTTCTTCTTATCACTGTCTTGAAAGAGAGACCTTCTTTGCCCCCAAGTTTTAGTCTTTACCACAAGCAAATACTGACTGCATATTGATCCTATAAAATCTCAAGATCAGATCCCTGGAATGAGTTAAGTGAACTATCTCTGAACTCCAACCAAAGCAACTGCATTTTTTTTTCAATTAAGTAGAACAAAACTATGCACTATTCCATATGTTGACCCAGCAATATCCTGCACAGCTGCAACAGCACTTTTTTAGTTTTAGATTCTATTTTCCTGGCAACAAACATGTTCAATTTGTCTTCCTAATGACTTGCTGTACTTACATGCTAACTTTATTAATTTTATACGCCAGATATCCAGATCTCCATGTACTACCAAGTTCTGCAATAAATAATATTTTTCTTGCCAAAATGGATAAGTTCACAGTTTCACACGTCATTCTCCAATTGCCACTTATTTGCCTATTCACTAACCGGCCTATTTTCCTTTGTACTATCTCTACTTCTATTGACACTTCCTTGCCTACCTACCATTTTTCCCTCATCCATTCACTGATATAGATTGTAAGCAATCGAGGTCCCAGCACTGATCTCTGTGGCACACCACTAAGTGCGGTTTGACAACCAAAAATGATCCATTATTCCTGATAGCTAATCAATCCACATTCCATGCTAAGATGTTACCCCAAAAAGCATGTGTTAAACCGTCTGGAAATCCAAGTTCAGTGCGTCTACTAGTTTCCCTGTATCCACTGTGAATGTTAGTTCATCAAAAACACAAACAGATTAAACATTTCCCTTTCATAAAGTCATGTGTTGGCTCTATCTGATCATATTACGATTTTCTAAGAATCCTGCTATTAGATTCTTGATATTGAATACCAGCACTTTCCATATAAGAGATGCTAGGCTAACTGGTGATTTATTTTGTATTCTGCCTTTCTGTCTGGAATATAAATTTAGAATTATACCCTTTATTTTATATTGCCTGTCCATGGTTTTCCTACCAAAACAAAGCCCTTCACATTCAACATTAAATTTAATTGGCCACTTCCACCAACCTATGGCTTTTTAAAGTTTAACACCATCCTTCTCACTGTCTACAATATATTCAGACTTCATATTATCTGCACATTTTGAAATTGTGCGCTGAACACCAACCTTCAGATCATTAATATATGTTAAGAAGATCAGAGATTTTCATACTGATACCTGGGCATCTCCATTAGAAGTCTTCCTCCAGTCAGAAAACCAACCGCGCACATCTCCTTTGCTTCCTGTCATTCAGGCAATTCCATACACATGTTGCTTCTGTCCCTTTTATCCTAAGAACTGTAGCTTTGATCATAAGTTTATTGTGCAGCACTTTATTAAATGGTTTTTTGGAAGTTTACATATAGCATATCAACAGCAATTTAGTTCAATGCAATATGTCTTTAATAGATCTAAACTATCTGTCCTCAATTAACTGGTATTTTCTCAAGTGATTATTAATTTTATCCCAAAATATGGTACCTAAAAGCTTTCCAACCACTGTTGTTAATAGAATTTACAAGCAAGACACAAACATACATATGACTGATTTGTCATCCATTCAGTCCCTTGACACTACTTCACTATTTAATAAGATTGTAGTTGATCAGATTATATAATCAAATCCACATTCCTGCCTTGTACTGATGATCTGTCATCCTCTTGCCTACAAAGAATCTATCCATCTCTACCTTAAAAAATATTTACAATGCTTCCACCACTTCCTTTTCAGGAAGAGTTCCAAAGACTCATGACTTTGGAAAAAACGATTATGCCTCATCTGTTTTAAACAGATGGTATCTTCTTTCTAAACAGTGCCCCGAGTTCTGGTCTTGTCATAAAAAGGAAACACCCTCTCCATATCAATCCAGGCTTATATATTTCAATTAAGTTGCTTCTTACTCTTATAAACTCCAAAGAATACAAGCCTAGCATGCACAACCTTTCATGACTACTCACCCTTTCCAGTATTAGTCTAGTAAATCTTTTCTGAATTGCTTTCAATATATTTACATACTTTCTTAAATAAAGTGACTGATACTATATACAATATTCTAAATGTGATCTCATCAATGCAGTTGTGATAAAAATTTCACTTAATTTAAAGTCTAGATTTTGAATTAGGGATTTGGTCTATGTGTATAAGACAGTTTAATGATTATCTTGTCATGGAATGATGGTTTTTTTTTAAACCAGTGAGAGGAGAGAGTCCCTAGAATAATGGAATATTTTTACATTGTGTGATTGGAAAAAATCTCACAGAGTAAGCTTTCGGGTGCTTTTGATTGAGAAGAATTAGGAGTTGATTTTTTTTCACTTTGGGAAAGAAATACAATGCTTTGAAAGTCTATAGTTTTCGTTCGCAAATATCTTGGTGGAATTACATTTACAAACAGTTTCTCTGGAAAAATAGAAATAGCTCAGAAGAGTTAGGAAACCAGCTCAATGTAAGGGTTTGAAAGTTCCAGACCATTCAACTATATGCACCTAAGTACGTACTTACATACTAGGCTTTTGTGATTCAGTTACTAGGACATAGATCCCTCTGCATCTCAGATCTCTGTGATCTCTCACTATTTAAATAACATGCTAAAATTGACTATTTTACATTTTATACTCAATGAATGACTCGAATGCATGGATAGAAGGTATGGTTGCCAAATTATACTGTTTTTGTCAGATTTTTGTCCACTTGTTTAATTTATTTATATACTTTTGTAACTTCCATTGAGTCCTTTTCACAAATTACTTTCCTATCTCTGTCTCATCATAAAATCTGGCAAGCATACCTTCTGTCCCTTCGTTCAAGTCATTCGTATAAACTATAAACAGTTGAGGTCCTAGTACTGATCAATGTGATAGACCATTTGTTACATGCTACCAACCTGTAAAAGATCTCATTCTGGCTACTTTGTTTCTTATTAGCCAACCAGTTTTCTATCCATATCAATATGCTATCTCCGACATTTTTGATGTGGCATTTCTTCAAATGCCTTCTGAAAAATCTAAGCATACCAATCCCCCAGTTTTCTTTTATCCATAATATGCTACTTACTCAAAGAATTCCAATAGATTGGTGAAACATAATTTCCCTTTCACTAAATTATGCTGACTCTGCATGATTATCTTTAACTTATGCAAATGCCCCACTTTCAGCTCTTTAGTAACAGCTTCTAACACATTCCCTATGCCAGATGCTAAGCTAATTGCCATGCTGCTTCCTGCTTTCTGTCTCCTCCCTTTTTGAATAAAAGAGCTATGTTTGCTTTCTTCCAATTTAATGGGACATAATCTAAATCTGGGGGATTTTATAAAAGTAAAATGGATGCATCAGCTATCTCACGAGCCATTTTTTTTTAAGACCTCCAGAGTGAAATCTGTCAGAATTGGCGCAATGTTAGCCTGCAGTTCCGGCAATTTCGTCAGTGCCATTTCTCTGGCATTTGTAATTTTCTCAAGTTCCTCCCTCTCTTCCTTTTCCTGACTTCTACTTGCTTCTAGGATATTATTTATACCCTCAGTAGTGAAGACTGATGCAACATACCTGTTCAATTTATCTGCCATCGCTAATTTCCATTATCAGTTCCACATGTCTCTGACAGGACCAATACTTACTTCGTTGACTTTAATTTTTCAAATATTTACAGAAACTTGTTTGTACTATATATTTTATTTATACTTTTGTCTATCTTTATCCTGTATCCCAATTTTTCTGCACCATAACGTCTAGCTCTTCATATTCACTTTGCAAAATGATTTTGTCCTGCCAATGTTTTTAGTATCTACCATACACATACCATGATGACTGTATCCTCTCCATCCCAGTGCAAAATCTGCTTCATCCCAGAGTAGACAGCCCAAATCCTGCCATTATGCAGGAAGAAAACCTTCCAGTTTTTAACTTTGTGTTGCTCCCTCACTATACTGACCCTACTTTGACTACATTCTTTTTGTTTCCCCTGCCTGAATGGCTTATTGAGTCTGTTTATCTGCCTCACGTGCAAACACAATCCCCTGTCCCTGAATGCTCATCAAATCAGAAGAATCAAACCTAAGTGGTGTAACTGCCTCCTGGTACAAAGATTTCAGGAAACATATGCTCTCCCTGATGCACTGCAGTGTCTACTGACTTCAAATAAGATTCTATGGGTAAAAGCTTTAAAAGTTATTCTCCTCTTTATAATCTAATACTTTGTCTTTAATGTGTGCATGGTGAGGTGTCCAAGATTCACCTCCAAACTATAGTCCATAAAGATCAACATTAGGGTGTGAACTTTATCTGTAAAGATACAGGAATGAAAATGTGCTTTGGGTGGAAGATGTGCCATGTAATAGCCTCACTGTAAATTCAGTCCCACTGACTTCAACAGTACTAAATACCAAATGGGGAATATAACTGGTAACCAGAGAATACCACCCATTTCTACCATATATTCTAGTTTCCATATTGGAGAAAGACTATAAACACACTGAAGCAAGTGTTAAAGACTTACAAAGACAACACTAGAACTGAAAGCTTGTAACTACAGGTAGTTCTTCAATAACGTGATAGTTGCATTCTTGTTCAACCTCGCATTATAGAAAAACAGTGCTTTAGTAACAGGGCTTAAAGTATTGGTGATATAATTGCATTACAGCCAACACGTTTTAAATATCCATATTTTAGAAACAGGGTTCCTAATTCGTCAATCTTGTTACAGCAAATTCACGTTAACAAAAACGCATTATAGCTGAATGACCTGTACCAGAAAAACGGAACAGGCTTGTGGTGAGAACACTCAAGTCTAAATCCAATAAGTAAAGACACTTCTTTTCTCAGAGGATGATGAGAATGTGAACTTGCTACTAAATAATATGGTTAAAGTGACAGAAATAATACACTTAAGGGAAGGTACCAGACAAAGAAACAGAATGTATTATGATAAGGTGGGATGAAAGATGATGAGAGAAGTTGTGCTCCACTCATTCCTATTGAAAAGTGCTGACTATAAACAATGGCACGGACTTGTTGGACTCAAAGGTCTGTCTTGGAACTTCTATCTATATATCTAGATGTTGTAATATTTGGCATGGAAATTCTTGGAATGATCATTTTTTGATGCTTGCCAACAGTGTTGTAATTTTTTTCCCCCACATCAAAAACTTGACGACTCAACTATTAGATATTTCAAATATGAGTTTTTTAAAACTTTTTGGCAAGGCTCTTTAAACACATCACATATAATTTAAAAAAAACTTACTATTGATCTATGTACTTTCCCAAACCGTACACAGTTTGGAATCAGTCATGTTTGCAGTTAATAAATTTAACGGATTCATGTTAAAAGGAACGTGCAGTGCTGCAAATGTGCACCCGAATTAATTTGCATCATATAAGAATGGTGCAAAATTTTCTTAAAGATAGAGTTTTGCTTGTCATATCATTCATAAAAAATGTAACAATTACTAAGAATTCTAACAATACATTCCTTTACAAGATCAATTGCTTAAAAGAATAATTGCTGATTACTTCACTGGCAAAATAGCAAATAACAATCATTGAGGGAGACACTGTCAGCAAGTGGCCTGAGCACAAGTGGAAATGGCAAAATTACACATTCGAGTCAACAAGCAGCCCTGCAGATTTAACTCTGAGACTAACAGGTTGAGTAACTACTTGCAAATAATTTTCACAATGACTTCATCTGCATTCACTATTTTAAACAAAAACATTTTTCCATTAAACAAAAAGAAAACACATTGAATTTTAAGGTGATGCCTATGTTTCATTCTTGCTCTATCACTGATCCTTGATAAGTATCTATTCGGGTAGGGATTCGGCTTCGTTCTACAGAGGAAGTTTAAAATGTCTGGGTATCATCTCAAGATTGTTCTGCAGTCAATTCATCAGGTATAGCTAAGAAACATCCTGTCTTCTTCACTCTGAAACAGGGCAACGAGGCATATCCAGGAACCCTCAATGTGGAAGGAGGAAATAAACAATGATATTTCCCCATCCTCCCTTCAATCTTTGGGTGAGTTTTTACAAATGCTGCCATGCAAACAAGCTGGACATTTTTTCAGTATGAGACCTGAAGATTCCAGTTGTGCCTAATTTTGTACACAGTAACTAAAGTTAATTTCAATCCAGTGCTTGAAGTAAGTTGGACCTATTTGAGAGTCAGATTTAAGTGTCTACAGTTTTTGGATAATCAGGCTTACAAATAGGACTGTCAAATAACTCTATTGTAAGATTATCTTTAAATTTTGGAATGCATTACAGTTTGTTTTTTTTGTAATTGCTTTGCAATTTACAACTACCCCATTAAACAGGAAGAGGAGCAGCCATGCCAGAAGCCATGCAGGTGTGAGACATGCAGATTTTTTTCATTCTCTCACAGCTCTGGTTAGTACAAAACAAAACTAAACAGAACAAAAAAAAAGTCACAAAACAACAACCTTTTTTTTTGTAGTTGGGTTACAAGTCCTGCCAGGAAACACCATGTTCCACAGCAGATCATAGAACTACCTACCCGTACTGGTCAGGCTGGTACATCATGGGAGCCTGAGTGTTGCCATAGTTGGGATGTTGTGGTGGAAAGACAGGACGTCCACCAGGCCCAGTTTGACTGGGAAAACCAGGCGACCTAATATACGGTGGCCTAAATCAAGAAAGAAATAGCTCCTTTGTTTTTATTCTGTGTCAGTCTGTACCTAGTTACGATTCATGAGACATCCAATAATACCCATGTACATGAAGAATTAAACTGAAATCTGAAAATATTATAAGCTGTTAAAAAGAGATTTCGTTTTGTCCATTTTTAACTTGTACAGTAATATTCTCTTTTATAAAATGACAAGTTTTTAAGGTTGAAGTATTGGATTCTTTAAGATTTTAACACATTGGTGAAGTAATCACAAAAGTAGATTGGAGTTTGCTTTAGATTCGCTATCATAAGTGCAGCCCCCTCCATCCTCCTCAAAACATTTCCACCCGAAGGCACAAAGTTTGCTGGGGTTCAATTTCAAAGATAACATCACTTCTTTGCTACTTTGTCTGTTTATTCACAGCCAGTGTTTATGGCAGCTCGTCACCATCACATTGTGCACTTAATCAGTTAAGGTATGCACAATGATGGATTCACAGCAGACCCCAATCTTGTGTATTACTAGATGTCCACGTATTTAAATTCCAGCAGGTATCTTGTATGTTGTTCGTGTGGAAGGTGGATAATTCAGCATGGAGCAGCAGTCTCTTGGAAATTCTGGCATATATAATTCTAGACATTACATCAGTGTAGCGCCTACCTCTATCTGGACTATTAGTATTTGTTGACATAGAAAACAGGAAGGGGAGTTTGTCCCTTGGCCTTTTGAACCTGCTCGATCATTCAATATGATCATGGCTGATCATCCAACTCAGTGCCCTGTTCCTACTTTCTCCCCAGATCCTTTGATCTCTTCATCTCTAACAACCATATCCAGCTCCTTTTATATAAAAAAATGTTTTGGTTTCAACCGCTTTCACTGGCAGAGAATCCCACACCCTTATCAATCTCTGGGTAAAGAAATTTCACTTCACCTCATTTCTAAATGGTCTATTCCGTACCCTTAAATTGTGACCACTGGTTCTGGACTCCCCAGTCTAGTCCTGTTAAGAGTTTTACAGGCTTTTGTGAGATTTCCACCCTCATTCTTCAGAATTCCAATGGATATAGTCCTAACCAATCCAATCTCTCTTCGTATAGGAATCCGTCTGGTTAGCCTTTGTTGCAGTTCCTCCACAACTGGAATGTCCTTCCTCAGATAAAGAGACCAAACCTGTACAACTGTAGCAAGACATACTGCTGTTATCCTTGAATCCTCTCACTATGAGGGCCAACATACCACTTGCCTTCTTTGATGCTTGCTGTACCCGCATGCTTACTTTCAATAACTGGTGTAAAAGGACAACCAAGTCTTATTGCACCTTCCTCTTTCCCAATCTATCCCCATTTAGATAATAATCTTGCTTCCTGTTTTTGCTATTAAAATGGATAACCTCATATTTAAGCACATTATACTTCAACTGTCATGTATTTGTCAACTCACTGTAGCATCTCCACATCCTCATCACTGTTCATCCTCCTATTAAACTTTGTCTCATCTGCAAACGTAGAGATATTACATTTAGTTCCCTCATCTAAATCAGTAATATAGATTGTGCATAGCTGGGGTCCAAGCACAGACCCATGCAACACCACATTAGTCACTTCCCAAATCAGAAAATCACCTTTTAACCCTATTCTTTATTTACTCTCTTGTCAACCAGTTCTGTATCCATTTCAGCACACTATTCCAAAACCCATATAACTTTAATTTTACATTATAATTTATTGCTTAGGTGGGGCCTTATCAAAAGCCTTCTGAAAGTCCAAGTAAATTATCCAATGGCTGGCCCTTGACAGTTCTACTAGTTACAGCTTTGAAAACTTCCACCAGATTTATCAAGAATGATGTTGTCACTGTTTTTCAAGTGCTCTGTTATTCAATCTATTTACCAACTATTGTTTTAAATTTAATTTGTTCCAGTAGCGTTCTGGTTCAGCATCTTTAATTCAAAGGAAACCTGGCCATGGAAAATTTTCTGAGTATACGCTGCTGCAACCTGAAGCATGTTCTATTTTGGATTTTATAAATCATGGGTGATTCCACTTAGAATATAAGTTACTTATTTTTCAAATGTAATTTCACACAGCCAGTGCGTTAAACAGGATAATCACCCTGATTTCTGGTACCATCACAGATATGAATTATTTGCATTTTATGAAATTCATTTCCCTGATGCCTTAACTAGTTAAATACAATGTGCTGGTGCTGAGCTGTCCGGGCCACAAAGGTCGCAATTCAATTTGTTCCTATAATTAACTGCAATACTGTAGGACAATGTGAATGAAAATCAGTTGGGTTGGCCTAATGGTTCCTGTTGTGACATCACCAGCCAGCATCAGGATGGGATAGTTTGGAATTTGCTGAAACTCAGTTCTCTGCTGTCTCCCTCTAAACCCCTGGTCAGACTCCACTTAGAAAGCACAGCAATCTACATAAGTCATATGAGACCATTTAGTGCCAGGACAGTCATCACTTCTGTGGAGGAAGAATAAAAAGGACAGAAAGGTGAATCAAAGCACACACCATACCACAGACATATAGATCTAATCAATAGCAACTGAAGTCAAAGCTTCCTGCTATCCACAAACTCCAAGTCACTAATTCCAAAGGTCATGTCAGCAGGATACCCTGTGCAATGCAGAGTCTTCTACTTTCGGGATAGGTGTGAGCTTACAAAATGGATGCTAGATTCTCAGCTGCATAAAATTATTATTAAGCTGCCAATTCAAAATATTTATATTTAAAAACTTCTCAATTATGGTTTGCAAAACTTCTTTCATGAAGAAAGTATAACAGTATCTTACATCCTCTAAAAGAATCCAATACTCAAACATTAAAATAGACCAACAAAAATGCTTAGAACATGATCCATGAAACAGTAAATCTAAAACATGTACATCAATTGGTTACAGTTTGTCTTGATGTAACGTATAAATGAGTTAAATAAACAGTTTCTTTACTCTAACCTGCATAAAACCCCATGTAACCCTTTAAGATTTTAGTCTCAATAAATCCAGGACTTTTCCTTGATGTTGACAAGAATCTCAGTCACATACAGTTCCCAGCAAACCACTCAAGTATTCAAATTAAAAAGTTAACATTTGAGGTACTGCAATTTCACAACTACTTCAGAAAATGTGTCTTGGTTGTTTATCCTAATTTTAATCACCTTACTACATAGTTTAAAATCATTTTCCATATGTTAATTGAATGCTCCATTATTTATATTTTAATGCAAGTACAATTCGTTTAATTGTGAAAATTACAAATTGTACATTTAAAAACATCAATAAACATTTACAATTTGACATATTTAACACAAGGGAATTCAATATGGTTAATATTAACTTTAGTCATATTTTCTTTGACTATAGAGAAAACTACAGTGAACATTTAAAGGGGATTAAACTTTAAAAAAAAAACAGAACTTTTGAATGTTTTGCAATGGCATGACACCAGAATTGTTTCTGACCTGAAATGCTGGAATGTCTACACAAGTTATTATTAATTTAATACTTTTCTCATTCCCTCACTACTCTAGCTGAGCCATTAACCCACATAGCTGATACAGATGAAAGTGAACCTTGAGTCTAACCATTTCTTCACAAGTCTTTGCTTCCACAAGTTTCTCTGTCCCCAATGTAAGATATCAAGGAATCACCACGTCTGAATTGTCCACTCCAAAGCCCCAAGTGAGTTGCTTAGCTTGCAGACTACATTATTAATTGTTTAAAATACATTTTATACTGTTTGCTAGTCATTGTAGTCTATAGGATGCATCAGCAGAAAATATTGTTGAACAAATCAAACAATGTAGTGCCTTAATAACTGTTACATTGTACAATCCCTATTCAGCATACATTCCTTATTGTCGTGCATTGTGCATCAACTGTCAGCTAATCAAACATTTGACCAATATTACTAATGATCATCAACTGTGTAACTGTGGGAGCAAAATGTTACACTAACAGTTACATATCATTTCTCACATAGTAAAACATAACTGTTCAATGTCACTACAAAAAACAGAATTGGAACGTTATTCAACAGCTGTTTCAAATAAACAACTGCACAAAATTACTTTAGGAATATTTCAGTATTACTAAAATAAATTCTAATCTTCAGCTATTAAAGAATGACCAATTCAAGGAAGAGTTCTCTTTTTATTAGAACTGAAACACTTGGTCAAAAAAATAGTATATAATAATTATTTGGAGACAAAGAAATTGATATTATTAGGAAAAGGTTTAACCAATAAGTAGCTATATTGATTCTGCTAATTTTTAGAGTTCAGAAGAATAAATTTTTGATTTCAAATCAGGCGACCTGTGACAGATCAGATTATCTGAGAAAGAAAGCTGTGGTTCTATCTTGTAGAACCACAGCTCCCATGAGCCAATAAACAGAAATGGGAAATACTAAGCTCTGTGTCTGACATCATTCAACAAAGGATACCGCACAAGCAGAAAGGGGTTTGAAATAACAAGAACTGTTAAACTAAAAGGGTAAAGATATTTGGAAATAATTTTAATGCATTACAATTAACACCACAACTTGACTGCATCAGTACGTCCCATAATTTATATCTGCTTGTATCTGAGACAGCTACCTTCAACAGATCTGGGCATCCTGGGATTTTTAATTAGTAATGATTTCTAATAATTAAAGAGTTTTCAACGTTTTTCCTAATGTTCTTATAGGTCATTTCATGATATGTATTTAAAATCAAGTTGAATCTACTCCTATTCCAATTGCATTACTTGATCAACTCTGCATGGAGAACGATCCACAGAAAGCAGAACCATTTTGACTCCTGTGTACCTAAAAGGAAAGCTTTGATTCTACATCATATTACATCAAGTGGCAGAATGGAAAATTGATGACTTGTGTATAATCTAGCTTGGTTGAATTGCAATCAGCTGTCTAATATCATCTGACTTGAAACCATTTGGAATAAATGTGCACTGAACACAATTCATTCTTGTAATTAAACTGAGATCCTTAGAATTGGGTTTATTCACAAATCAGCCCTGTTACTTAATTCATATTAAATATTAAACAAAATTTGCCTAGAAATACAGGCTATTAGAAACATTTTTAAAAAATGAGCGCTACTCTGGCTCAGTGGCTAGTTCTATTGTCTGAGCTTGAAAGTCTGGATTCAAGCTCCAATTCATTTTGTTGGCTATGAAAGAATGAAGTCACTGGTACAGGCAGCCTACCGTGCATTGGTGCCTGCACCCAGCCCAAATAAACGGGGAGGATTGGCAGTTAGCTGTAAAACCATTTGCCAAATCAAAAAAATGGTTGATGAAAGTGATCTGCTAGCATTGTAGTAAATCAATGTAACTCGCAAAAAAGCTGATTGAGATGGAAAATGAAAAGGAAGGAAGCATTCTTAAATGTTAATTGAATATTAAATTTCCTGTATTATTTTAACTGTTTTCTTGCACAGAGATGAAGGCAAAACATTTTGGGAAGAATTTTTCAAATGAAATTATTCATTTACTGGGATTTTATGGTTATTGATTTGTTTCTAATCAGAAATTCTGAGATGCATGCCCTATTAATTCAACTCTACCAAATTTTTATAAATATATGCATTTCTAAGCAGAGAACACCACTAGTCACAACTGAATTATGGGATATGCTAAAGTAATTTTGTCATCATTTGCTACCAGAATCTGAAGAAACACATAGCTGTATAAGCTTTACAAAGCAAATGGAATAGCATTTCAAGAGGGAGGACTTTTCATTATGCTGAGATGACTAAAAGCAGAGAATATGTGGAGATGAGTGACTTCTATTATAAGTTGCTTCTATAACTTTCTGCTTGAGAGAAACACCCAGTGGGAAATATCAACTCCATAGCTGACTATCTGAATGGAAAAGCATTTTATAGTGTGTTTTGGAATTTAAATAGAATTACGACATTTAGTCAAAACAAATTTTGTTTAACAATCACTACTATCGTTGTTAAGACAATTTAATTTGGAAGGCAGACAAGTTGCATTAAGGCATCCACTTATCTTCAGTTTTTTGCAGCTATCATCCACATGTCAATTTATCACAGCACAATAAGGATAAAGTAAATCAAGGAAAAATCATAAAAACCAAAAGAACAGCAGCTGTTGGAAATCACAAACAAAAACAGAAATTGCTGTAAAAAACTTAGCAGGTCTGGCAACGTCTATGGAAAGAAATCAGATTTAATGTTTTGGGTCTAGTGATCCTTCTTCAGAATGCTACCAGACCTACTGGATTTTCCAGCAATTTCTGTTTTTGTGTCAAGAAAAATCATGCCCATGTATTTTCAGTCTCTCTTCTCACCCTTAGCCAAAAGAATGACGTGAAAGCAAGTCTCTAATAGCCATTTTAATCAATCGGATCAGATGTGTTATGACACACCTCTGGAGCAGGTGGAACTTGAAGTCAAGCCTTCCAGCCCAGTGGTAGGGACAAGAGCCCTCAACCAAGTCTTTAATAAGCTCTTCTTTTGAATGATAACAATATTGTTTAGGATTAGCCAAGAAAGAATAACTGAGAAACTGCACGCTAGGTCAGGTATATCTTTCCTCCCAAATGAAATGCCTCAAATACACTGCACTGTGTTCCAGCTGAGAGCTAACAAAACTGAAAAACTTGCTGCATCTGACTGCATCAAGGCAGAAATTCTTTTTTTGCAGCTAAGGTTTAAAATACGTGAGACCCAACAACTTAAATCTCTTCACACATATGTTGTTCAGCATCATTCAATTGCTTTTTTTTCCCCAAATTACACACACAAATTTAACATCTAACAAAGCACAAATATAAAGTACAAATTTTAAAGTTAAAGCTAGCTTTTCAAAGTATGACTAAATGGTACTCTGTCTAAATATCAGCCACATACATATAATCAGAGAAAGTAGCAGCAATTTAGGATTGATGTTTACGCAGAGTTTAAATGAAAGTCTAACAATACTGTTTTCATTAATGCCTTTTCATTAGATTGGTTATGTTAAAAAGTATAGAGATTCTAGTCTTGTGTTCAGAGACCAAGCTTTTTTTTGCATACCTGTTTTGAGCAGAGTTTGCTGCAGCCTGCATCACTGCAGCAGCAGCCTCCTGCGCCTTGCGATTTACAGTTGCCATGGGTGGACCCATTCCTGCGCCAACCTGCTGTGACATGTTTGGAGAGTTTGGGGTCATATTTCCCATGTTGCCAGAGTACGGCCAGTTCGACATCCCTGATGATGGCATTCTCCCCATAGTCATGTTACTGCAAGGTTGAGCTGGACCCTGACCATGCATCTGGTTACTCATATTCACACTTATGTTGCTACCCATGCCTGGGCCTGGACCACTGTAGTTGGTGCTCGGTATTACACCATAATTTGGCGGTCTTGGATAATTACCTAAAACAAAACATAATTGAAACAGATTGCTTATATGACAGCCAGTTATGAGTTATCTATGGTTGGAAAACTGAGAGGTCATAACTGTTCTCCAGGTAAACTAGTTATGACTCCTATACAAACTTTATATTACAACAAACAGAGCCATCAACTAATGTTTTGAAGAACTGAGACTTGGGAACAGCTTCTAGACTTTGAATCTTAAAACAATTCCTGAAGAACCTCAGCTTTAAAGTCAAACACTTAAATTTCAAACTTTTCTTGCTTTGCTGTGGTTCTGTTCGCCGAGCTGGAAGTTTTTGTTGCAAACGTTTCATTCCCTGTCTAGGTGACATCCTCAGTGCTTGGGAGCCTCCTGTGAAGCGCTTCTGTGGTGTTTCCTCCGGCATTTATAGTGGCCTGTCCCTGCCGCTTCCGGTTGTCAGTTTCAGCTGTCCGCTGTATTGTCCGGTACATTGGGTCCAGGTCGATGTGTTTGTTGATGGAGTTTGTGGATGAGTGCCATGCTTCTAGGAATTCCCTGGCTGTTCTTTGTTTGGCTTGCCCTATAATGATAGTATTGTCCCAGTCGCCACACACGCAGACGACAAGCAACATGAATTCGACTGGGACAACACTACCATTATAGGGCAAGCCAAACAAAGAACAGCCAGGGAATTCCTAGAAGTATGGCACTCATTCACAAACTCCATCAACAAACACATCGACCTGGACAATACAGCGGACAGCTGAAACTGACAACCGGAAGCGGCAGGGACAGGCCACTATAAATGCCGGAGGAAACACCACAGAAGCGCTTCACAGGAGGCTCCCAAGCACTGAGGATGTCACCTAGACAGGGGACGAAACGTTTGCAACAAAAACTTCCAGCTCGGCGAACAGAACCACAGCAACGAGCACCCGAGTTACAAATCTTCTCTCAAACTTTTCTTGCTTTGTTTAAAGGAATACTTAAAGAACACATTTATAGCAAAAATTTCAAAAGTGCAAAGTTCCTCAATTGAAATAGTGTTAAATTTCTAAAGTGAACTATCTTGCTGCATTCCCCATTTTTACTCATGAAGAGGAATTCTATTTCCATGCCACATTCACAGCTTCTGTTGTCACAAACCTAGAGCTTACCACAAAAATTACAACTTCAACTGTCAACGAGTTTATGAAAAATCATATCATTATGAAAATCAAATCTAACTGGACAATTTACATTTTAAAAAAAGCATCCAGATTAAAATCTAGTTTCCCCGACTTGGGAATCTTGAGCATGGTGTCACAGACTCAGAACAGGGCATTTAGGACTGATATGAGGACCAATTTCATTCACAGAGTTATGAATCTTTCGAATTCTCTGCATCCAAGAACTGCAGATGTTTAGTTTGAGCATATTCAAGATACAGGCTGGTAGATTTTTAGGTAGGAAGGAAATAAAAGGGATGTGGGGATAGTGCAAAAGGTTGTTGAGGTAAAACATCAGTCATGCTCCTGTTCAATAGTGCATAGTCTGGAAGACTCATATGGAGTATTCTAGTTCTTACCTATAAAATAAATGCTGTTTTGAACATGACAGAAATGTTTCCCAACCAACAGACTAAAATGTTACATGGCTTAATGGTCATAGTATTAAGGAATGGTTAAGATTCTAAAGCATTTTGATTTCTGATCTGTTCCTGGAACAGAATTGCCACAAATTAGTGCCCAGGCTTTACAAAAATCTTTCTTGCCAGCATAAATGAATCCATTAAATGAAAGTCAAGCCCTGTCAGCATTCATCAGGAGATGGAATGATGTTTATACAAAGTGATTTGTTATGGAGCTAGCCCGGACACCAAATTTAGAGGTTTCACTGCTGGGGAGGAACCAAATTAAACCAAACCTGAACACATATTTACAGTTTAAAAAAAAAGCATGACTTCAAATAATAGTTCAACAGCTTGAGAAGTTAGTAAAAATGAGAGACTATGGATGGAAAATGGACTGTCAATGTTGCAAAAACATTAAGTGATATAAATGCAGTATTTTTACCAGCTCCTGGATAGACAAAATGGGAGGGATGGTGGGGGTAAAGAAACTTTATGGACATTGCTGCCTCTTGCCATGAACTCTTCCTTCCCTGGCAAAATTGTTACAAGTCTATGACACTGCACGAGGGTTCCTGAAGAAGGGCTTATGCCCGAAACGTCGATTCTCCTGTTCCCTGGATGCTGCCTGACCTGCTGCGCTTTTCCAGCAACACATTTTCAGCTATGACACTGCACGAGCAAATTTTGATCTCAATGAGCAATGGTGGTTTATCCTGCTTGGGTACTTCAGCATAATTATCGCTTATGAGTGGACCTCAAATATTGTCTTAAACACAGTACCTCTGAATATATGTAAAAACACATTAAGGCACTGCTGCATTTATCTCAAACAATAAATAAATACGAATTTACCCTGTGGAACATTTCATATATGTTATTTATAAAGAGTTATACTGCAAAAAACATGTCAGTTAAGTGTTTCTTTCAAGATTTCTTGGCTAAAAAAGAAATGCATAAAAACAGAATCTCATGCAACATCTTAAATGAGAGTTGGATTATTTATAAAACTTTGTAAGCCTCATCAACCCTCTGTCAGTAAATACCAGTACAATATTTTAGGAAATCTTACCCAATGTACTGTGACATTAAAAGACGACCTTCAGAATATATTCAGCACACTATCCACTGACAAATAGAAAATTAGCACTCCACAATGTATATGCCTTACTAAGAAATAACTTAAAAGAACATTACCGAATCAGCCTCAGTTCCAAGGGAATTCTAGGCACTACATTTCATGAAAGATATAAAAGTCTTACCTGGGAAGTAGGACTTCAATAATGAGGAGGGATTGGTAAAGTTAGGATCACTCTCCTCGGTACAGAAGTCTAAAAAGAAACACCTAATAGAGATTTTCAAGATAATGATTTGTTTCTTGACCAATTCTAACAAAGCCTATCCCCTATGGTGCATGGGTCAAAAGTGAGAGGTCATTCATTCAAATCATTAGCTTAATTGTTTCGAGAGCAGATGGTGAAATTCTTTTTTCATTCAGTGTTTTTAGGAGCTGGAATACTCTTACTGGAAAAAAAGGTAGAAAAAGATTCCAGAAATAAAGCAGCTGGACAGATATTTTAGGATGAGACATTTAGGGATTATGGTCAAAATTATGAATATGGGACGAGGAATGACAGCTGTAAGAGTAACACAAGCATGAAGGTCTGAATGGCTGCCTTTGTTGCAGGTGTTTTAGGATTCTGAGATTATGAAAACATGCATACATTGAAGAGCTTTTCCAAACTGTGCAGTTGGGGATGAAAACATCTTTACAAGGTAATTTTTGTTGTATAGCTGGAAGCTTACGCTGAGCATCCTTAGGTTACACACAGTGTAACAGGACGTTATTAAGTTAAGGTCACACCACTGACTTGTTAATTGCAGGTTCTTAGACTGTGCAAACTTATTTAAAGGATGGTGGAAAATGGACCAACTTTTCATAGGCTTTCATAGAAATGGAATATTTCACATCAAAATGGAATATTTTGTAATTTCACATGAGACTTTGATAGCTTTCATAACTTAAAGAGAAAAAAAATCAAGATAACTAATTGCAAATGTTCAAAGAATTCAGCATGATTTTTTCTTCTGAGTTTCCTGCTGGACCATACTTCACTTTAATGCACCATGCAATCATAAACAGTAGTTTCCCTTCATTGGTCATTTCATTCTTTATTTTTACAAACTGAGAGGTTGTGAGAAGGAAGCCCTATGGAATTATACTGTAGTATATCTGTAAGAGTGTCAAAATTAGAGTCGGAGAGATGTATAGCACGGAAACAGATCCTTCAGTCCAACTCATCCATGCCGACCAGATAGCCCAAACTAATCTAGTCCCATTTGCCAGCACTGGCCCACATCCCTCTTTACCCTTCCTATTCATATTCCCATCCAGATGCCTTTTAAATGTTACAATTGTACCAGCCTCCATCACTTCCTTTGACAGCCCATTCCATCCACTCACCACGCTCCATGTGAAAAAGTTGTCCGTAAGGTCAGTTTTATATCTTTCTCCTCTCAGTCTAAACCCTCTAGTTCTGGATTTCCCCCACCCCAGATAAAAGACTTTGTCTATTTATCCTATTCGTGCCCCTCATGATTTTATAAACCTCTATAAGGTCACCACTCAGCCTCCGACACTTCAGGGAAAACAGCCCCAGCCTATTCAGTCTCTCCCTAAAGCTCAAATCCTCCACCCGTGACAACATCCTTGTAAACCTTTGTGCAATCTGAGTAGACATTGGTGAACAAAGCATTTGCCTTGGTTGAGATTGTTCTCCAACTTGCTTGTTGACACTCGAGTTTCAGGTATAAACAAGAAGATCTGGCGCGGTGGCACAGTGGTTAGCACTGCTGCCTCACAGCGCCAGAGACCTCAGTTCAATTCCCGCCTCAGGCGACTGACTGTGTGGAGTTTGCACGTTCTCCCCGTGTCTGCGTGGGTTTCCTCCGGGTGCGCCGGTTTCCTTCCACAGTCCAAAGATGTGCAGGTTAGGTGAATTGGCCATACTAAATTGCCTGTAGTGTTAGGTAAGGGGTAAGTGTAAATATAGGGGTAGGGGTATGGGTGGGTTGTGCTTCGGCGGGTCGGTGTGGACTTGTTGGGCCGAAGGGCCTGTTTCCACACTAATGTAATGTTATCTAATCTAAAAAGATAGAAATACTGGAGGTTTTTTGACAGTTATAGAAAAGTATGACGGCACGATTCAGCATCTTTACCAAGAAGGGAGGAGATCAATGAAAATAACTGAAACAAAATCACTACATATCTCTATGGACATATGCAATGCATGTTGTGGGATACATGGAATACAAATTTATAATATTCTGATATAACCCTGATCTCAACAGGACTGTATCTTCATATTTTAACATTTTGAATATGATGGGAATGAATCAGCAAGGGGTCCCATCCAACCGTAATTAGACTGTTATTTACTACATCAAATATGGCCATTCAACTCATCGAGTCCGTGTCAGTTCCCTGCAAAGCAATCCAGTTATTAATTTCTGTTTAGAGACAGAATTAAGTTTACAGTGATAGACCTCCATTCTCCTAATCACACCACTCAGACCAGGCTCATACATGAAGCTAGAAAATAACATTTATATGTTCTCTCTCAATTCCTGGGTACGTTCACAAGTATTCTACGCATTTATTTTCAAACGCAGTCACTGTTCCGTCACCAAACATGAAAACCAATTCCAAAACAACAAATGAAACAATACCTGGCTTGGTGCTTTTGGTCAAGGAGAGGGTGAGGAGTGAGAGTTTGGTCAGCAGAAGGAGGTAAGCAATTTTCATGCTAATTTAAAAAGGCATATGAAGCCTCGGTTTAAGTTCTTAGTGAAAAGATGCACCTCGAACAACGCAACATTTAAAAGAAAATACTGCATTGAAGTGTGAGCCGAGACCATACATTCAGATCATGAGGCAAAGTATTAAGATTCCCAGAATGGCACCGTGGTGTAAGCCACAGCCTTTGGGAGACAAGAGAAATAAGAGCTAAAAAAAAAATTCAGTATATACATATACATTAAAATAATCTGTGAATGCAAATACTAATATACATTAAACTGCATCAAATCTTGAGTAGCAGCAAATACAGATTACAGGTGGGAAAAAATTCATGTAATTTTATTTCAATAATTTATGGAATATAAATTTAACAGCAAAGATATACTGACTCAGAGAAATCGGACTGAATTGTATTACTGTTTTAACTGATTTACAATCTGTTGATATAAGATCTGTTGAGCCAGGATCTTGTGCCCCAGTGGTTGTATCCCTACCTCAAAGTTCCGGTTTGAGTTCCACCTGCCCCAGAGGAGAGTCATAATATATTTGAAACGGATGATGAAAAACAATTCAAACCATCTGTTATTCATCAGGTGAAGTGATTAAACTAAACTGACTGAAGATAATTTCTGATCAAACCATTGAGAAATGTTATTCTACATCTTTGGAGTAGGTGGGACTTAAACCTGGACTTCCTGGCTCAAAGGTAGGCACATTACTGCTGCACCATAACAGCCTTTGACTGACTGACAGATGCCTGACCAACACAGATCAGCTGGCCAACATGGAATATTCAACAACCACATAAGACCCACATGCACGTTTCTAGAGTGAAGAACTTCTCACAGGAAGCAGTTTTGAAGACCATTAGGAATTTAAGGGCAGCCTTGCCTTGTTTTTGCTGCTTATGATAAAGATACATTTAATCTTAAGTGGTCTGAACACTTTAAAAAGAACAGACTATGGACTATTTAAAGATAGCATTTAAGTTATGTCACATGTAGGATCTCGAATGGGTTATAAAGCAAGATTATCAAGATTCAGATCCTTGAAGCATTTAATCTACTTCTAGCACACTATATTGAGTTTTGAGTTGTAAAAATCATGGTTCCGGGAACGGATTGGCTCACTAATGTCCCTCTAAGGCTTGTATTCAAGCCAAGCTTAAATTCTGAGTTGACAATTAATCTCTCTCTCTCCCAACCATAATGTTGTTTTTGTATTAGTAGGATTTCAGTTTAAGTTCCGGCAACTGAAATGTATGATCTGCACAGCCTAACCCAGCACAAGGGCCACTAAAGATGGAGGGCAAAGAGAAGCAGACCTTATGTATATGCAAACTGATTTCAGGGATGGGCTCATTTACTGCTTCCCATCTTTGAGAAGTTGGATTAAGTTTAAGTTTTGCGAAATTATAAGCAAAAACAAAGAAGTGTGTTCTAGATTTCTAGTATCCAAAGACAAATTTCTGGAGAATCTCAATAGGTCTGGCAACATCTGTGCACAGAAAGCAGAGTCAACATTTCAGGTTTAGTGACCCTTCTTCAGAACTAACTAGATCCGAAACACTGACGCTGCTTTCTTTTGCAGATGCTGCCAGACCTGCTGAGGTTCTCCTCCAATGTCTGTTTTTATTTCAGAAATGTTAACTCAGTTTCTCTCCACAGAAACTGTCTGGTAAACTGAATATTTCCAGCTCTGTTGTTTTTTTTTAGTTTTCAGCTTCCACAATATTTTGCTAAAGTACTCATTAAATATTCTGATTTTCTGCGTCTCTCCGAAACCCTACGGGACTCTTGCAGTGTCCCTATTTCTGAGACAAAAGGTCCAGGTTCAAGTCCCATCTGCTCGAGAGGTGTATCAGAATATGTCTGAATATGTTTATAAAATCATCGATGTTAGCCTCCCTGACTTAACAGGCCCCACCTACTTCTTGCTCCCTGCTTGCTATTTAAGACCAATAGGAAATATTTGAGTATTCTTTCATATAAACAGCCATATAAAGTCTTTCATATAAAGTATTTTTTTTTCTCATTACATTCTCTGCTAACTTTAGGTTTTGGCCTGGATCTTTTGTGAAGAATTCATCTGACCCCTAAATGGAGGAAGTCAATTTTAACCAATTAGCAAGAACTTTCGAATGTTGATTGAAGGTGGATCAAATGACGGCAGGAAGATGGGAAGCCTTCAAAAATGAGATGATGAGAGTTTAGACACAGTATCTTCCTGTTAGCGTGAAAGGCAAGGCTGGTAGGTGTGGGGGTGATAGTTGACTAGTGAAAGTGAGGCTTTAGTGAAGAAAAAGAAGGAAGCATATGTCAGATCTCAACAGCAGTGATCGAGTGAATCCCTAAAAAAGAAGTATAAAGGCTGTAAGAGTATACTTAAGAGGGAAATCAAGAGGGCAAAAGGGGGACATGAGATAGCTTTGGCAAAGATGGTTAAAGAGAATCCAAAGGGATTCTACAAATAACGAAGGACAAAAGAGTGACTAGGGAGGTGGTAGGGTCCCTCAAAGATCAGCAAGGCCACCTATGTGTGGAACTGCAGGAGATGGGGGAAGATACTAAACGAGTATTTTGCATCAGTGTTTACTGTGGAGGAGGAGATGGAATATATAGAACATAGATTCATAGAGATGTACAGCATGGAAACAGACTCTTCGGTCCAACCCGTCCATGCCAACCAGATATCCCAACCCAATCTAGTCCCACCTGCCAGCACCCGGCCCATATCCCTCCAAACCCTTCCTATTCATATACCCATCCAAATGTCTCTTAAATATTGCAATTGTACCAGCCTCCACCACATCCTCTGGCAGCTCATTCCATACACATATCACCCTCTGCGTGAAAATGTTGCCCTGTAGGTCTCTTTTATATCTTTCCCCTCTCACACTAAACCTATGCCCTTTAGTTCTGGACACCCCGACCCCAGGGAAAAGGCTTTGTCTATTTATCCGATCCATGCCCCTCATAATTTTGTAAACCTCTATAAGGTCACCACTCAGCCTCCGACGCTCCAGGGAAAACAGCCCCAGCCTATTCAGCCTCTCCCTATAGCTCAAATCCTCCAACCCTGGCAACATACTTGTAAATCTTTTCTGAACCCTTTCAAGTTTCACAACATCCTTCCGATAGGAAGGAGACAAGAATTGCACGCAATATTCCAACAGTGGCCTAACCAATGTCCTGTACAGCCGCAACATGACCTCCCAACTCCTGTGCTCAATACTTTGACCAATAAAGGAAAGCATACCAAACGCCTTCTTCACTATCCTATCTACCTGCGACTCCACTTTCAAGGAGCTATGAACCTGCACTCTAAGGTCTCTTTGTTCAGCAACACTCCATAGGTCCTTACCATTAAGTGCATAAGTCCTGCTAAGATTTGCTTTCCCAAAATGCAGCACCTCGCATTTATCTGAACTAAACTCCATCTGCCACTTCTCAGCCCATTGGCCCCATCTGGTCAAGATCCTGTTGTAATCTGAGGTAACCCTCTTCGCTGTCCACTACACCTCCAATTTTGGTGTCATCTGCAAACTTACTAACTGTACCTGTTATGCTCGCATCCAAATCATTTATGTAAATGACAAAAAGTAGAGGACCCAGCACCAATCCTTGTGGCACTCCACTGGTCACAGGCCTCCAGTCTGAAAAACAACCCTCCACCACCACCCTCTGTCTTCTAGTTTTGAGCCAGTTCTGTATCCAAATGGCTAGTTCTCCCTGTATTCCATGGGATCTAACCTTGCTAATCAGTCTCCCTTGGGGAACCTTGTCAAACACCTTACTGAAGTCCATATAGATCACATCTACTGCTCTGCCCTCATCAATCTTCTTTGTTACTTCTTCAAAAAACTCAAACAAGTTTGTGAGACATGATTTCCCACGCACAAAGCCATGTTGACTATCCCTAATCAGTCCTTGCCTTTCCAAATACATGTACATCCTGTCCCTCAGGATTCCCTCGAACAACTTGCTCACCACCGAGGTCAGGCTCACCGGTCTATTGTTCCCTGGCTTGTCTTTACCGCCCTTCTTAAACCACGTTGGCCAACCTCCAGTCTTCCGGTACCTCACCTGTGACTATCAATGATACAAATATCTCAGCAAGAGGCCCAGCAATCACTTCTCTAGCTTCCCACAGAGTTCTCGGGTACACCTGATCAGGTCCTAGGGATTTATCCACCTTTAACTGTTCCAAGACAGCCAGCACTTCCTCCTCTGTAATCTGGACATTTTGCAAGATGTCACCATCTATTTCCTACAGTCTAGATCTTCCATACCCTTTTCCACAGTAAATACTGATGCAAAATATTCATTATCTCCCCCATTTTCTGTGGCCCCACACAAAGGCCACCTTGCTGATCTTTGGGGCCCTATTCTCTCCCACATTACCCTTTTGTCCTTAATATATTTGTAAAAACCCTTTGGATTCTCCTTAATTCTATTTGCATTTAGAAATAAACATCATCTTGAAAAATGTCCATGTTACAGAGGAGGTGCTGCTGAACGGTTCAAACACATAAAAGTGGATAAATCCCTGGGACCTGATCAGTTGTACCCTAGAACTATCTGGGAAGCGATTGCTGGACCTCTTGCTGAGATATTTGTGTCTTTGATAGCCATTGGTGAGGTACCAGAAGACTGGAGGTTGGCTAACATGGTACCACTATTTAAGAAAGGCTTCGGTTCTCAGTTTGCTCACTGAGCTGGTAGGTTTGTTCTAGGCCAGCCAGGTAACATAATCAGTGAGCCTCTGTTGGAGCATTGGTGTTTTCTTCTGCTTTCTATTTGTGTGTCTTGGTCTCTTAAGGTGGGTGAATAATTTCTGGTTCTTTTTCACAGAGGTTGATAAATGGGGTCCAAATCAATGTGTTTATTGATGGAGTTCTGATTAGAATGCCAGGCCTCTAGGAATTCCCGTGCGTGCCTCTGTTTAGCCTGTCCTAGGAAGGATGTGTTGCCCCAGTCAAAGCAATGTCTTCCTTCCTCTGTGTGTAAGGGTACTAGTGAAAGCTGGTCATGCCTTCTGGTGGCCAGCTGTGCTTGTGTATCCTGGTGGCTAGTTTTTTGCCCATCTGTTCGATGTAGTGTTTGTTGCAGTCCTTGCAGGGTATTTTGAATATGACATTTGAGTTGCTGGTTGTTGGTAGGTACATCAGCAGCTGTTTCAGTGTGTTGGTAGGTTTGTGGGCTACCATGATGCTAAGAGGTCGGAGTAGTATTGTAGTCATCTCAGAGATGTTTTTGATGTATAGTAATATGGCTAGAGTCTCGAGGTGTGCTGTGTCTTCTTGTTTGGGTTTGTTGTTTAAGAATCAGCAGACTGTGTTTATCGGGTACCCGTTATTCTTGAATACGCTGTATAGATATTTTTCTTCTCCTGCTCACCAGAGGCTCACTGATGATGTAACCTAACATGGTGATGAAACATCTGAGAACAAACCTACTAGCTCAGCGAGCAAACTTATAAACTGAATCTCAACCTGAGCTATAAATCTCAAAAATCGCAAACACTTATGGGTACAATATACTCAAACTAGCCTAAAGATGGGAAACCAATGCCATCCGACTCAGTGCCACCCACGAATAACTGTATTTCCTACATGAATGCCTCAGGAAACAGGTATTACCAAGACGGGCCAAGTAGAAACCACCTCTTAACACTTGTCAAGCCAGAAGAATAGGTGAATAGAACAGCCGCAGAATGTTGCCCACAACCGATTCCACATGTACGATTGGGAAATATTGCGTCACAAAACCTTGTACACCAATGTGACTGGCCAAGAATGGACAAACATGTTAGAAAGAGCCAGCAACATCAAACAACAGAGACCAAGACAAAGAAAAAAAACTAGCCCTACAAGAAAAACTGGACAAGCTCGCACAAAGGAACTATACAGACAATTCAGAAGCTTGGACTAAGAACTTATCGGACCGACCACTAACAGACACAGAAAAAAGCCGTCCTAGGAAGAAGGATGACCTACAACTGCAAAGGTGCAGACCTGTGCCTCACTATCCACTTCACTATCAATGACAAGACCTACAAATAAATCAATGGTACACCAATGGGATCACCAATATCAGGATTGTCAGCAGAAGTAGTAATGCAGAGACTAGAACAAACAGTCCTCTCCACAATACAACCTAAACTTTGGGTCTGCTATGTGGATGACACCTTTGTCATCACAAAATGGAACAAATTAGAATAAACCTACAATATCATTCACAAATATCCTCACTGGCATAAATTTTACCAAAGACGAGAACATCAACAGACTTCCCTTCCTAGATGTCACAGTGGAATGAACAGTCAATGGAGAACTGCAGACTAGCGTCTACAGTAAAGCAACACACACAGACCAGATACTCAACTATAGGAGCAATCATCTCAACACCCACAAATAGAGCTGCATCAGAACATTATTTAAACAGGCCACAACACTGTAGCTCCCAAGAACTACAAGCAACAGAAGAAAAATACCTAGACGCATATTCAAAACAGTGGGTCTCCCATTACCAATCTTAATCTTACGAGACAATAATTGTCATCCAAATGCTTTCCCATAGATTAGATTACATTAGATTACATTACCGTGTGGAAACAGGCCCTTCGGCCCAACAAGTCCACACCGACCCGCCGAAGCGCAACCCACCCATACCCCTACATTTACCCCTTACCTAACACTACGGGCAATTTAGCATGGCCAATTCACCTGACTTGCACATGTTTGGACTGTGGGAGGAAACCGGAGCACCCGGAGGAAACCCACGCAGACACAGGGAGAACGTGCAAACTCCACACAGTCAGTCACCTGAGGCAGGAATTGAACCCAGGTCTCCGGCGCTGTGAGGCAGCAGTGCTAACCACTGTGCCACCGTGCCGCCCAATATCTGGTCCACTTGGCTACCTCATTCCCCAGCACCATATCCAGTCATGCCTCCTACTCAGTTGGACTAAAAATACACTGGACAAAGAAATTTTCATTAACACTTTGTATATGATATTATACTGTCTTGAACTCAGGTTTCTGTTTCCGTCACAATGTATTCCCACATGGCTTTTTGCATTTGAAGCTGATAATTTTATACTTTGTGCTTTTATAAATAGACAAAGGCAGTTTTAGAATGTATGGCTTACAATCCTACTTAGTACGCAACAAGTACTGTATAAGATAGAAAAAAAACTATCAAATAACTACCTATACATTCCTTTAAGAACCTTATTCAATTTTTTTTTTCCATACACTAGTGCTTCTCCTTCAACAATTTAGTTTAAAAACTCTTCCCAACAAGACTAGTTAACCTTCTTGCTGGGACTCTGGTCCACTCCTGCTGAGATGTAACCCTTTGGACAGATGTCTCTTATTCCAAAACTGGTCCCAAAGCCCCTAAGAATCTGAAGCCATCTCTCCTGCATCAAATCTCACACCATCGGTCCTCTCTGCCTTCCATTTCTACTTTTACTAGTGTGTACCACTGGGTGAAATGCAGTGATTATCATCTTCAAGGGCTTATCTTTAACTGCCTCCCTTTCTCCTCAACCCCTATTGTGCCTCTTTGGTATCAACATGCACAAATAATCTATTGCCCCAGTGATGTCCTTTACCCTGACACCAGAGGACTCAATGCACCTAATTATCTCCTCATTATGGAATCTCTTCTAATGACTGCACTTTTACACATTGTTGTTCTTCTGTATGTGGTTCCTTGTACATTGGTATCATGCACTCGAGTGCTATCCTTTGTAGTTTGATTAACTGCCCATCAAATAACATTCAGTTAATGTTGCTTTTAGTTTGTTACAATGAAATCTTAAAACTTGAAACCTTGTATGATTATTCATTGGAAATGCAATTTTTTTGTGCCGAGTTATCGGTCTCTATGGGATCATAGGTACTATGACAGAAGGTAGCTGAAATGGTGTGAATGAGCATTTTACATTGCTTTCTTAAAGTTGCACACAGTAGGTAACTTTTTATGTCTCCATGATCAATAAACTGCTCACACCCATTGTACTGGAACAAGCCTATTCACAAATAATTATCAGAGGTTGTTTCGCTTAAGCTTGAGATTTAAACATAGGAAAATAAAGAGGAGAGAGACAGGGACAAAAGTGGTCAGTTGAGCTTTATAACACAAATCTACCAGGTCTTTCCTAAATTCAGAATGAAAATGCACAGTAATAATTATTTTGTAATGTTACACACTCTGATTAATTATGTCAATCCTACCATGCATATTTGTCTGTTCTCAGATATTGTGAAATAAAGCAATTTAATTAATACCTGACTATACTTAGAACATAGATATAGAATAGTACAGCACAGAACAGGCCCTTCAGCCCACGATGTTGTGCCGACCACTGATCCTCATGTATGCACCCTCAAATTTCTGTGACCATATGCATGTCCAGGAGTCTCTTAAATGTCCCCAATGACCCTGCCTCACAACTGCTGCTGGCAACGCATTCCATGCTCTCACAACTCTCTGTGTAAAGAACCCGCCTCTGACATCCCCTCTATACTTTCCTCCAACCAGCTTAAAACTATAACCCCTCGTGTTAGTCATTTCTGCCCTGGGAAATAGTCTCTGGCTATCGAATAGTCTCTGGCTTCACCAGGTACTTTCTCTGTCTTCAAAACAACTGGGAGGTAATTACATGTACGAAAGCTGTGAGCACAGATTCAGACCACAACAGAAATGTTATACTTTAGGTTATTGTATAACCAGATATTCAACCTAAGATGCTGAGATTGCTTAGTGGAGTAATTGGCATTGCTCTACTTGATATAGTATATAGGATCTTAAATCCATAAGAAGAAACCCAGAAACCGCAAGTTAATGAAGGGAATTGGTGAAAGATTTGTGGCACACCTTGCTCGCTTAGTGAAATTTAAACTGAGAATTCGAATAGAGAAGAATTTTGGGGCAACTAAGTTCAGCTCAAGGACTTATCACTTTTGAGTAATCCATCCAATTTAAGCCCTGGATACTAAACAGAATTTGGACATTGCTAGATTTAGAGACTCCATGTGATAAACACGAGGAACCAGGTTCAAGTTGTTGGACTCCAAATTAAAACGATCATATAAATGATGCTCAAGTGACTGATGTGATGTGAATTTGTGCAGTGTCAACTCAATTCTTCACCATATACACTAAAATGCAATTGCAAACAAATATGGTTAATATGACGAATTAATTGAAAGCAACTGCAATAAGGAGAATTTACACTGTAAAATTCTTCCCCAACTGAGATTTACACTAGAAAATTTGGTTTTGCCATTTAGCAACAATTCAATCAGAATATCCAATAGCAATTTCTGCACTCAAAAACCGAATCATCTAATAATTTGAATTCATCATAACATAGTTCAATTTCAAGGCTGGAAAAGTGAACCATCAAGTAATTTGACTTAAGGCCTTCCGAATGCAGAGTAACAGACGGCATACCTACCAATTATTTATGCAAAAGCTTTTTTGGCTAGGGTCCTGCATTTTATTTGCTGCCTCTCATAGTCCACCAAGAGGGATCTGATGTATCATTCCTGAAAAAATTGTTTTTTTAAGACTGCATTTTTCAGTAGTTTTCAACAGGCAGAACTGAGGTAGCCACTGTATAAAATATCTAACTCATAGTTGCAAATCGTATGTTAGCATACTAAGATTAACTGAATAATGGAATTGCTTCATAATTATAATTTTAAGTTAGTTCCAGTCCTTAGGTTGTTCCCCAACCTCCCCATTTTTTATTTCGCATTTTCAACATGCTCTAACTTATTTGCTTTACTCAGTTTGTGTCCTTCCTCCCCCTCCTGCTCTGCATTCTATTTTTCCCAACTGTTCAACTCCTTTCTTTTCCTGTTCAGGTTCTTACCTCCAGGGTTTCCGTCGACGATCTTTACTACATCGAGACCGACAGTGCCCCTGTCCTTTCCTTCCGATCCATGAGTGCTGCCATTTCTTTTAACTGGCATGGCACAACCTGCTCCAGGAGAATCCACAATAAACACAAGGGCCATGGCATAATCTTCTTCATAACTCAGCTGCCAAATTATTAAAAATGTTCTCCCACTGTCCTCTTGTCAGATTCAAATGAATGAGAGGCAGCAAAAAGACAGGTCAGAAAATCTGGAATTAATTTTTCCTCCTTTCTAAATTTATACTTGATCCTCACTAATGTTCTAACTATCCTTTTCAACACATCTCTATTTGAGTTTGCCACAATTCTCCCCTGCGTTTCCTGCAACATTCACAGTGGCACCTTGGAGACAAGGAATTGGACAGAGTAGGTAATTACTTTGTAGCTGAGTTTTGCTAATTGTGTCCACAAGAGGCAGGTTTTTTGCAAAATAACAGAATTAGAAGATAATTTGGAAGTGACATTAGTCACAGATGAAGAAACACAGGAAGTGAGAGTTAGGCAAGTTCACATGCTTGATATCAATGAACAAAATCCATCATAGAACATCATAGTATAATTTGGAAGGTTAAAAAATGTCAACTTCATTCCTCTCAGGGTCTTGTTATGCCATTGTAAGGCATTCAAGCCATATTCAACCATTCAAACAATGTGATAATGACACAGATATGGCGCCAATTTAAAACTGATTAAGGTGCACAGCTGAGCTCTACTGATCTTGAAGATAACACCGATTAAAGATAATGATTTAACTAAAATTCTAAGCAGGTGCTGTTTTTGTGATCTTGCAGATCAAACACAATAACAGACCTCAGAACTACTGCTAGGATGTGATTACTTAGGACTTCCCAAACTGAGAATAAACAATAGGTAGGTATAAATCATTCTGCTTTAAGGGAAATTATTTCAAGTTAAAATCAAATCAATTTTTCCTGCTTTGGCAATATAGAAAAATATACACAAAATAATTTGAAGACAATGAATTACAAAATATCTTTTACAAACGCAAAGAATAAAAGAGTCAATGAAGTACTTTTGAATTGCAATAACTACTGTGATGTAGGGAAATACAGCAATTTGCACAGCAAGGTGTTGCAAACAAGATAAATGACCAGATAATTTACTTTGGTGATATTATCTGAGAGATAAAAATTAAGAATGCTCTTGCTCTTTCAATAATACCAAATAATCTTTTATGTTCATCTGAGGGGACCTTGAATGAATGTTTCATTGCAAATATTGCATCTCTGACAATGCAGCACTCCCTTAACACTGTACTGGAGTGATAGCTGAGTTTCATAAGTTTCTGGAGCGGGTCTTGAATCTACAAACCTCTTGAGCTTAAGCGCTTCCTCTTTGAGCCAAAGCTGATACCTAATTGAAAATATTTCATACTTACATAATTTCTTAGCTTATACATTTTAATAACTGCAATATAACTGTTGACTATTGAACAGCAAAGGAGATAATTTTGGGAGCTTAATGTCATGGCAGTAACAACTCCGGTTTAGCTCAACATTCCTGTATTCCTAGTTTTGGAAATTCTGAAGCTTTAAAATATTGAATCATCCAGTAGAAGGCAGGCATTTGATACATATCGTTTGAATTATCTTTTTCAAATGGCATGGTTTTCCTGCTGCTTTCCCATAACCTTTAAAATATTGCCTTTGTTAAGTATTCATTTAACACTCTTTTGAAAGCATTATTGAATAGACTTTCACCACCCTTTCAGAAATTACATTCTAGATAATAATAATGTGCCCTGTGGTTACTGGCCCCCTGCCAGAGAACATAGTTTATCCCTATCTGCTAAATAATGCACTTTAACTTTGAACAACTTTATCAAATCTCCCATTAACTTTCTTTGCTTTAAGGAAATCATTAGCTTCTCCTCCCTCCACATAACTGCAGATCCTCAACCCTGATACCAAATTAGTGTAAATGTATTGTACAATAATACAATTGTAAAAATGAGCCATTTTAGCAATGCTATCAGTCCTTCTTGGTGCCAGAATAAACTTTGTACATTGCATAGAAGAGTTTTCCATCAATATTCCCCAAGCTATATTTTACTGAGGAGATCATGAATAAACAAAACAGATTTAAATCTCAACAGTAAAATTTCATTAATTGACCTGGTCATGCAAATCCTGGAATTTTTTTCAACATTTGTCCAAATTATTTAAATACTTTTATGTTTAATTTTGTCTTCAAGAATTTTCAAGTTAGATGTTTATTCAAATTGGCTGGACGTCTAATATGAAAAATCATGGACAGTACACAATTTAAGCTTACAAAGCAGCAACATTTGACATTCAAATCCTGGTCTGTGCCTATGAACATGCACTGATTAGGCTTTTCTTCGATTAAATTAGATTAACTACAGTGTGGAAACAGGCCATTTGGCCCAACAAGTCCACACCAACCCTCTGAAGAGTAACCCATGCCCCTACATTTACCCCTGACGAATGCACTAAACACTATGGGCAATTTAGTATGACCAATTCACCTAACTTGCACATCTTTGGACTGTGGGAGGAAACTGGAGCACCCAGAGGAAACCCATGCAGACACAAGGAGAATGCGCAAACTCCACACAGTCGCCCGAGGTAGGAATGGAAGGGGGGAGGGGGGGTAGAATTTAAAAATTTCTGCTCTGGTTTGCCATCCACTGACTTCTGATGAACATTGAACATGTATGGATAATATATATTTTTGTGGGAATACCTTTCACAGTAAGCTGTTTATATTTACTGTCTAAGCATGATGTAAATTAGGTGAGAAATCAAATGGTTGTCAGCCTGCATGGAACTGCAAGCGTCAGTAACTTTACGAAAGATTTATAAAACTTATGGTGGTAAAGGAACTGAAAGGGGAAATTGATTATAAATGGAATAGTGTGTTTTGTCCATGACTTCCACTCTTTATGAAGTGTAAGTGTATCTCACCTAGCACAGTGGTGGAAAGTGATTAGTAGATATGCAACAATAGTGTAGGGGCAGCAAGAGGCATGAAATAGCATGAAGAAAGAGCTTACCTAGAAATAATTTTCTTAATGCAGTTTTGTTTATACTGTGGTGTGCCTACAACTCAGTTACAGTGCAGTTCAAATGCCTATGGCTCATTATCATTTAAACATTTTTAAAAGATTAAGACCTGAGTAGCTGGTGAACATAAAGTTATTTTGTCTCTGCAAATTCTGCCTTGGTGTGGGATTTCATGGAGTGTGGCAACAAATGATGGGCTCCTTCAGTAAAGTATGTTCTCCAGGAAATAAGTGAGCTTTGCTCCATCTAACAGTAAAATAGCATATGATGTGTGTATCATTGAAGTGTATGGGATACTGTACTCAAAAGTCAGAGATCAATGTATCTTCAGAAGAAAACAACAGACAAATGAAACAATGACCTTTAAAAGAGAACCTATGTGATGGTACAAAAGAGATCACATCCATATGTTGCACAGAAAAACTTTGCTGTCCCTTTAGCCATTCATTACAAAATCAGAACTAAAGATCTCTCTTCCATCATTAAGTAATCTAGTGTTCATGACGGATAGTAACTCAGATGGCTTGCAAAAAGTGCTGCACACAAAATAAAAACCCGAAGTATCCTAGATTCTTTCTTCCATTGTGTATAATCAATCTCCACTCTTAATAGGATTATCAGTTTAGCAAGCAAAAATTGAGGTAAAGCAATACCTTTAAAATTTGACATCTAGGGAATGTTTGCATCGATAAAAGGCTTCCTTTGGTTACAAGATAGTATTTCTGCTAAACAAAAAGTTTTGCCTAGCTTTCTGAATCAATGGAAGAAACTGCACTGCTAGCTTCTGAAATATACCCAGTTCACATGTTTAGTTTCAACAGCTAGAACCTTACTTGGTTATTGTCTTGGATGATTTGCAGACCCTGCATTGTAACTAATTCTTTTGAATGCTATTGTAAATTTTAAAAAAAATCAGACACCAAGCTTGAATTAAATGATAGCTTAATGTTATTCTACTAACTAATTTTCTGCAAAAAACATTTTATTACCTTCACACACAAAGGTTTAGAAAAACAACTTTGCATTTACATCTTTTCTCAAGTTTTTACTCATTTACTACGACATCAATGTTAGTTTGACAATGAATCAGAATCTACGTTGCTTATTGTTCTGCCCATTGCCACTTGTATTTGATGTTTTAGCTGTCTTGTGGAATAGAAATTTGCTGACTGCCATGCACAGGAATTCTTGTGATGCATTTGGCCTATCAGAAATTCACTCACTGTACAGCAAAATTACTACTCCCGGAGCTATGTCAGCATCAGGAGGAATTGGTGAGGGAGGAAAAGGATAAAGACAACAGTAAATTCTTTGTGGAATGCCAAAGGGGGAGTGGACAACAGTTGGTGTCAGGGCTCCAAGAGTCCCTCTGTATCAATGACATAATATATATTATTAATCCAAATTCACAGATCAACATGATTTTTTCCAGAGATGATTAGCACAAATCCCTTCAATTTTCAGTACAAAAAGCTGTACAGAATTTATTGCAAGAACCTTGAGTGCTGCTGCACTTTCAATTTAACTGTGGGTCATGGAACTACTTCAATGTGGTTGAGCTTAAGACCATAAAACATAGGAACAGAGGTCAGCCATTCAGCCCATCAAGTCCGTTCTGCCATTCAATGAGCTCACGGCTGAACTGATAATCCTTAACTCCACTTTCCCGTCATTCCCTATTACCCTCAATTCCCTGACTGATTAGAAATCTATCTCCACTCTGAATATAATTAATAACCCAGTCTCAACAGCCTCTGTAGTGAAGTATTCCACAGATTCACTACCTTCTGAGAGAATTAATTTCTCCTCATCTCTTTCTTAAATGTGAGATCCCTTATTCTGAGATTATGTCCTCTGGTCCTAGGCTCTCCCACATGGGGAAACAACCTGTCAAGCCCCTTAGGAATCTGTGTGCTTGAAAAAGATCACTGTTCATTCTTCCAAACTCGAATACGTACAGGCCTAACCTACTCAAGCCCTCCTCATAAGGCAGTACCTGCATACCTGGGATCAACCTCGCGAACCTTCCATGGACTATGTCAACACACAATCTGTTTTTTTTTTCAGTTAAGGAACCCAAACTAGTCAGAATGTTCCAACTGTGGTCTGAATAGTGCCTTCTATAGTTTTAGCAAGACCTCTCTATACTTATACTCCATTCCCTTTGAAATACAGACCAATAAAACATTTGTCTTTCATATTGTCTGCTGTTCTTACATGATAGTTTTTAGTGATTTATGCATGAGAACTGCCAAATCTCTGTGGTGTAGTGTTCTGAAGTCTTTCTCCATTTAAACAATATTCAGCTCCTCAATTCTTCCTGCCAAAAGCGCATTATTTCACATCTCCTAACATTATATTCTATCTGCTCGATTTTTGTCCAATTGGTTTAATTGTTTGTACACCTCTGCACTCTCTTCATTCCATCATCATCGCTTCCCATTCCATCTATTTTTGTGCCACCCACAAACCTGGCTACAGTACATTCATTTTCCTCATCCAAAACATTAAGGTATATTTTAAATAATTGTGGTTCCAGCCTTGTGGCACTCCACTAGTCACAGGTTGCCATCTTGAAAAATGTCCCCTTTATCTCGACTCTTTTATTAGAAAGCTAATATACTACCTCTAACATCTTGGGCGCTTATTTTATTAAGTAGCATTACATATGGTATCTTATCAAATACCTTCTGAAAATCCAAATATATCACATCCATAGCTTTTCCTTTGTGCATCCTAAATTTGTCAGGCAAGTCTTCCCCTTTGAGAAACCTCACCCATTCCACTTGATTTTATTATCATCCCTAAATACTCTGCAATTCAATCCTTTATAATCAGATTCTAACATTTTCCCAAGGACAAATGTTAAGGCAACTGGCCTTTAGTTACCTGTTTTTAAAAAATCTCTTTGCCTTTCTAAATCAGGATGCTGCATTGGCAGTTTTCCAATCCTCTGGGGCTTTTCCAGAATCTAAGGATTCTTGGACTATGTCATTTTTGGACTCACTCTTCATTTTTATAGATTTAAAGAACCTCTTGCTGCATGGTATATCCATTTATAATTTCTGGTCAGTTTTCACTGGCATGTCCGCAGCTTTTCTTCATGGAACCAAATAGCACAGATGGAGGTCATTTGTACCACAAATATCTGTGTCTTTGGAACAGCTATCCAATTAGTCCCGGTGCCCTATCCTTCCTTGATTACCTCACAAATGTTTTGCTTTTCAAGTTTAACTCCAATTGTCATTTGAAAGTTATGAGTCAATCTGCTTCCACCAGATTTTCTCGTAATGTCCTCAAGGTCATAACCACCATCTGGAATTTATTACCACCCCAGCCCCATAACCCAGTGTTTACTATGGCTAATCCATCTAACCTGCACATCTTTGAACTGTGGAAAGAAACCAGAGCACCTGGCGGAAACCCACGCTGACACGGGGAGAATATGCAAACTCCACACAGGTAATCGCCCAAGGTTAAAATCAAATCCGGAACACTGGCATTAAGAGGCAGCAGTACTAACCACTGTGCCACAATGCCCCCTTCTAATTTATATCCAAGATGTTAGTGTCAATGAACTAGTTACCTGTATTTTCAGGTTAATTTTACTACAAATACAAATTAATATAAATATGAGAAGTTAGCTCCTTTCTAATTATTTAGTAATGGGTTCTGTACTTTAAAAAATTCACCAAATTTTGTGCGCAAAATACTGCACACTACACACAGGACTGGCTCTATAAGAAGCATTTCCAGGCTGAATGATTTATTTAAACAAGGGCTAAACAGCATGTAAAGCTTCTATTAAAAAGTAAATACAGCAAGTATACTAGTCAACCATTAATCTGAAAAAAGGTCTCGTTCATTTGAATGCTATAAAAAGGTCACATTACCTTCCAAGTTTGATATCTTATAGATGGAAGGATTATATTTAATGAGTATAAAAATAAAGTGAATATTTAAAATGCCATGCTGCGATGATGATCAGTCACAATAATATGTGTGCTTCTCAGTTTCAGTCAGTCAGTTATGTGTCAGCATAAAATATCTTTAAGGAATACCCAAAGTTGAAGCAGATTGATTTCCTAGAGCACAACTACTTTGGTATGCGTACAAAATACCACATCTGGCAAGATGCTTTCGACTGAAATTCTCAATAGTTGAAGAGTTACCTTAAAATGTTTATTTTGTCATTATTCATAGACATTTTTATAGCAGCTTCTGTTGATTTTGACTATTTTTAATTCAAATTTATTTACATTACCTTGTGGTCCATATTGCCCGCTTTGAGGACCATAAGTGCTGCTGGAATTGCTTTGCTGGTAAGGGACTGTACCAGGTTGCACTTGCCCTCCAGGTGATGGATGCGGAGAAATCGGAGGACCAGAATGCTGAGAACCGTACTGAGATATTTGAGAGTTTCTTTGCATACCTGGTATAAAACCTATATAGAGGGAAAGATAGTGAGACAGAAAATAAGTGAGAGAAGGGACACAAACATATAGAAGAAAGAAAAAGAGAAAGCTGAGCTTAAAGGTTCATTTCCAGACATTTCATTACCTCATGCGAAGCAATGCTGAAAATTCCTGCTTTCTATTCGTATGAGGTCCACTGAAGATGTTACCTAGTAAGGTAACGAAATGTCTGGAAATAAACCTTTCAGCTCAGTGAGCAAACCTACATCCAAAACCTCAACCTTCTCAAAACTCGCTAAGAGAAAGCTAATGATAGCAGCAAAATATAGCACTTGAAACCAAACAATAGTTCACAATATCATTTTTTAAAATTAATGTAGAGGTCTGCCATAGCCAGGTATCACAGAAGAGAGCTCTTATCATCCCTCCTTTCTATTAATTATCTGCATTACCATAGTAGGCAAGTTTAACTAAGTTACAACGGTGAAGCCAATCAAATAATACACAAACTGGTTTATTCAAATTAATTCGTGGTCAACCTGCACTGCCATTGCACTCAAAGAAAGATTATACGAAAATACTGATACTGCTAACATCATGAGTTACTTTTACATTCCTGCAGTTATTTATAAGATGTCTGACCTACTGTAACACTTCTTCCCTTATCAATATATCTGTGTAAATATATGCTTGTTAGTTTAAATTTTAGCTATTTTGATATACTCTATAGAAAAATATAGTTAAATCATACTGTACATTACAATTTTATCATGACCACACAGTGTGTACACCTTGGAAAAATACTTTTTCATAAAGATAAAATCAACTGGAACCTGAAAGTTATAAGTGGCAGGTGAATCATGTTCAACACTCAACATAACATATCCCGAGGAAGCTAAGTATTGACATTGCTCATCCACAAGATTAAGTTTCCACAGTAAAAGGTATCTTCCAATTGGATAATAGTGTTTAGCACACAGTGGTCATAGAAAATTTGCAGCCCCAGACTATTCCAGCGCATCCTCGAGCAATGGAGAGTTATTAACTTATTCTATTAACTACCCTAAATAAGCTAGGAAGAAAGTGAAACCAGATGCAGCATCAAAAAGTAATTATAAATCCTTGTAATAAGAATTACTTCTTTTATACATTAAACAACTTGGATGAAGAGACGAAATGATTAAAGGAGCAAGTTATGATTTTATTTGCTTGATTAGCCATGTACAATACAGAAATAAACACATTTGTTGGTTTGCATAATGTTGAATCATTTCCTTCTATTGGCCTTCCATTATCTATGATTAGATTAGATTAGATTACAGTGTGGAAACAGGCCCTTCGGCCCAACAAGTCCACACCAAACCGCCGAAGCGAAACCCACCCATACCCCTACATTTACCCATTTCCTAACACTACGGGCAATTTAGCATGGCCAATTCACCTGACCCTGCACATCTTTGGACTGTGGGAGGAAACCGGAGCACCCGGAGGAAACCCACGCAGACACAGGGAGAACGTGCAAACTCCACACAGTCAGTCGCCTGAGTCGGGAATTGAACCCGGGTCTCTGGCGCTGCGAGGCAGCAGTGCTAACCACTGTGCCACCGTGCCGCCCACTTTAGTGTGAAGGAAAATCAGGACGGTAAGAAAACTTTGCACGTAATGACATTTAAAGTAACCTGAAGGTCGTTTGTCTTAAGCGGAGTTAGAACTGAAAAAAATCCCCAACAATACCTACCCTGAGTTAATTATCTTCACTGGAAAAACAATGGCCTACTGGTATTATAGCTCGAATGTTAATCTAGAGAGTCAGGTCTGAATCCCGCTATGGCAGATGGTAGAATTTGAATTCAATAAAATCCTGGAATTAAGAATCTAATGATGACTGTGAAACAGCTGTTGATCATTGGGAAAAGCTCATCTGGTTCACCAATGTCCATTAGGGAAAGAAACTACCGTCCTTACTCAGTCTCATCTATATGTAATTCCAGACCCACAGCAATGTGGTTAAATAACACTGGCCTAGCCAATGTGTTAAAAAAAAGACCATAACTCTGAAGACCATATGTAAAAATTCAACTTTAAGACAAATTTACAGTTACGCAGTCAAGATATTGAGGTCAATACTGCATGGGAAGAATTTTCTCAATGGCTATCGGTGGAGGACTGTAAACTCTCAGGATAACCTTCTTGTCAATTCTTCATGTGACAGGGGTAATTGAAGGTGAGACCAGCCTGCCCAATCTTACCCCAGCTGAGGTTCTCAGTCATTGGCCAACTAGAAGGCTGATTGAAGGATGTTCGAGTGATGTAGAAAGTTTGGAAGGTAATCCGTAGAGGAAGGGAAGAAAAGAACCTCTGTTGAGGGTCTATTTTCCTTTCATGGGTTTCTCCTCCAACCATAACACACACGTGCACACAAATAAACGAAACACCCTATTTATTCATCTACAGCCAAATAACTTGTATTGGCACGTTAAATGGCTACTGAGCTGCCATAATCAATAGTACTGTGTTCCTCACTGCCTTTTCAAATGGCAGGGCTCTGAAAACATCCAGCCCATGTAATGAATTCGCCACCTTCTTACAAAGAATGCATGTAGCAAGTCCGCTTAAGACAAACGACCTCCAGGTTACTTTAAATGTCATTATGTGCAAAGTTTTCTTACCATCCTGATTTTCCTTCAGGACGGTATGTGCACAATTTTTAATTTGATAAAAACAAATAACACATACCCTTCAGGGAAAATGTATGAGCTAGATGATAAAATCTGTTAAAATCATTGTTTCCACATCTGGCTAGGTCTAGTCATTTCTGAAATATTGTTATGGATCAATAACTGGAATGTTGGAAAATGGAATCCTGCTTGTTATGTTAAACTGTTTAAAAATGGTGTTAAAAAAAGATTTGTGACTCAATGTTTTGTTTCTCCTCTTTCACATCCAAGAGTATTGGCTGAATGAAGATTAGATCATGGAGGATGATGACGAAATACTTAGATTGCATTTCTAACTTGTTTGTTCCCATCCAGCTATTACTCACACAGACTCAAGTATCTTCTACCAAACCCCAAAAATTAGCTACAAATACTTTGTTTCAAGTTAGAGAATTCAAAACCAAGGAATTAAATTTAAAGAGGTTCAAATCTTTGCCACTGTTGCTTGTTCCAGGGAAACATGTCTAATTCAAGTTGCAACAAACATCAAACCTTTACACAGAGAATTTTATGTTGTAAAATATCCTATGGTAACTAGAAAGAGTGGTATCAATAAAAATATTTTTGACACCAAGCCAGGAAAGGAAATGAGAGGTCAGATGACCAAAAGTTTGATCAAAGGGGGAGGGTTTCAGGACCATCTTAGATGTTGGAAAGACTGAGGGAGAAGTTTGTAATCAATACATTTAAAAGCACATCCAAAGGTGAAGCAATTAAAATCAGACTTGCTCAAAGATCCTGAGGCTATTGGGGAATACAGAGAGGGGAGGAACAAGGTCAGAGAAATTTGAAAGCAAGGATTAAGGTAATCAAATATAGGGATGAATGGGATTTGGAGTGAGTTACTAGTAGGGTGCTTTTGGATAAGGACTAGTTTAAGTACGGGTGAAGAAGGAAGATTGGCCTGGAGAGCACTGACTGAATCACGTCTAGAGGAAAGAAAGATATGATTAAGGGGTTCAACACAGATAAATGTGGGCAAGATCAGTCAACTTATGTTATGAACGTGAAATTTGGCAGACTTGGCATTGGTGTGAATGTGAGGTTGCAAATGCATTTCAGGTTGAATAACTTGAAGGATAATTCGAGTCTTGCCAGGGATGGTTAAGGAACATAATTTATGGTAGGAATCACACAAAGTAGCTTCAGTTTTCCTAAATTATACTTGGAGGTTTCTGCTCATTGAATATCTGATATCAGGCAGCGTGACAGAGAAAATGGAGGGACTCAAGGACGCTGCGGTGAGGTCGAGCTGAGGAAGAACATAAAAAAAGGAGCCGGCCTTTCAACCTCTCTAAGATCATGGCTGATCTGCCACTGACATCAACTCTTTCACGCCAGCTTTTCATAACCTGAAACCCCCTGATATTTTAAAAATTTATCTGCCGCCTCTTTGAAAACTTTGAGAGATTTCCAGACATTCACTATCCTCAGGAGACATTCCTTCACATCTCAGTATAAATAAGTGCCCCCTTGTTTCAAAGTCCCATACTTTGAGACTCCCATGAGCTGAGTGGCATCGGCCTACATGTGGAACATGTTTGTTTTTTGATGGTATTGTTGAGCAGTAGCATGGAGATATGGAATAGAAAAGAGCTAGGGGTTAGGTCCTTATGAGACTCCACGCAATGAAGTGGGAACAGGTAAAGAAGTCACAGCAACTTGATTCCCTGGGTATGCTTTAATGAGTAAGAATGGAACCAAGCTAAAACAGCTCCACTCTTCTGGATGATGGAGGTGAATTTTGCAGTCAGCTGTCTCAAAGGTTGCCAATTGGACATGAAGGGTGTGAGAAAATAGTCTATCATGGTTGCAGTTGCAAGGAATGGCATTTTCACCTTTGACAAGGGCTCATTTAAACTGCTGCCAGGCTAGAACATTGATTGGAAGGATTCAGTCACAGGATTATAGAAAAGATGGGCACACATACAAGGACTTTGACGGGTGGGCACGGTTAGTGGTCAGTACCTGGGAGAATGAACTGTTAACATATTCAGCTATCATGTGGTTCAAGAACAAAGATAAGTGGTTCACAGTATTTTCAGAATAGAAGTGAGCAGGAAGGGCATGGGTCTCATGAACGAGGCAAAATTGGAGACAGATTGCAGAAGGAATATAATCTAGAGAACATGCAAAGTCAGAGTAAGGCCAGTGGGGAACATTCGGAAAAGTTGGCTTAAATGGGCTGTGAGAAGTGCAATGATCAATATCGAGGAAGTGGAAAATTTAAAAGCATTGTCGGATTCATAGAAAGATAGAACATTACAATGGAGTACAGGCTCCTCGGCCCTCAATGTTGCTCTGACCTGTGAAACCAATCTGAAGCCTATCTACCCTACATTATTTCATTTTCATCCAAATGTTAATCCAATGACAATTTAAATGCCCTTAAAGCTGGCGAGTCTACTACTGTTGCAGGCAGGGCGTTCCACATCCTTACTACTCTCTGAGAGAAACTACCTCTGACATTGGTCCTATATCTATCACCCCTCAATTTAAAGCTATGTCTCCTCGTGCTCGCCATCATTATCCAAGGAAAAAGGCTCTCACTGTCCACCCTATCTAACCCTCTGATTATCTTATATGTCTCAATTAAGTCACCTCTCAACCTTCTTCTCTAATGAAAACAGCCTCAAGTCATACAGTCAAACAGTCAGAGATGTACAGCAAGGAAACAGACCCTTCGGTTCAACTCGTCCATGCAGACCAGATATCTCATCTAGTCCCACCTGCCAGACCTACAAGTTCCTACAAATCCTTCTTATTCATATACCCATCCAGATGCCTTTCAAATGTTGTAACTATTTAGCCTCCACCACATCCTCTGGCAGCTCATTCCATACACATACCAACTTGAGTGTGAAAACGTTGCCCCTTAGGTCTCTTTTATATCTTTCCCCTCTCACCCTAAACCTATGCCCTGTAGTCCTGGACTCCCACATTCCAGGGAAAAGACCTCATCTATTTATCCAACCCATGCCCCTCATAGAGGTTTATAAAATCATAAGGTCACCCCTCAGCCTCTGTTCCTCCAGGGAAAACAGCCCCAGCCTATTCAACTTCTCCCTATAGCTCAAATCCTCCAACCCTGGCAACATCCTTGTAAATCTTTTCTGAACCCTTTCAAGTTTCACAACAACTTTCCGATAGGAAGGAGACCAGAATTAAGTGCAATATTCCAACAGTGGCCTAACCAATGTCCTGTACAGCCGCAACATGACCACTCAACTCCTGTACTCAATACTCTGACCAGTAAAGAAAAGCATACCAAACGCCTTCTTCACTATCCTATCTACCTGCAACTCTACTTTCAAGGAGCTATGAACCTGCACTCCAAGGTCTCTTTGTTCAGCATCACTCCCTAGGACCTTACCATGACAATTCCCAAAATGCAGCACCTCACATTTATTTAAATTAAACTCCATCTGCCACTTCTCAGCCCATTGGCCCCATCTGGTCAAGATCCTGTTGTAATCTGAGGTAACCTTCTTCGCTATCTACTACACCTCCAATTTTGGTGTCATCTGCAATTTACTAACTATACCTCTTATGCTCACATCCAAATCATTTATATAAATGATAAAAAGTAGTGGATCCAGCACTGATCCTTGTGGAACTCCACTGGTCACAGGCCTCCAGTCTGAAAAACAACCCTCCACCACTTCCAGTTTTGAGCCAGTTCTGTATCCAAATGGCTAGTTCTCCCTGTATTCCATGAGATCTAACCTTGCTAATCACACTCCCATGGGGAACCTTGTCAAACACCTTACTGAACTCCATATAGATCACATCTACCGCTCTACCCTCATCAATTCTCTTTGTTACTTCTTCAAAAAAAACTCAATCAAGTTTGTGAGACATGATTTCCCACGCACAAAGCCATGTTGGCAATCCCTGATCAGTCCTTGCCTTTCCAAATACATCCTGTCCCTCAGGATTCCCTCCAACAACTTGCCCACCAGTCTCTAGTTCCCTGGCTTGTCCTTACCACTTTTCTTAAACAGTGGCACCATGTTAGCCAATCTCCAGTCTTCCGGCACCTCACCTGTGACTATCGATGATACAAATATCTCAGCCAGATGCCCCGCAATCACTTCTCTAGCTTCCCATAGAGTTCTAGGGTACACCTGATCAGGTCCTGGGGATTTAACCCACTTTTATGCATTTCATGACATCCAGCACTTCCTCTCTGTAATATGGACATTTATTAAGATGTCACCATCTATTACCCTACATTCTCTCTCTCCCATGTCCTTTTCCACAGTAAATACTGATGCAAGATACTCGTGTACCTAGTTACCCTTTTGTCCTTAATGTATTTGTAAAATCCTTTGGATTCTCCTTAACTCTATTTGCCAAAGCTATCTCATGTCCCCTTTTTGCCCTCCTAATTTCTCTCTTAAGTATACTCCTATTGCCTTTATACTCTTCGAAGGATTCGCTTGATCTATCCTGTCTATACTTGACATATGCTTCCTTCTTTTTCATAAACAAACCCTCAGTTTCTTCAGTCATCCAGCATTCCCTGTACTTACCAGCTTTTCCTTTCACTCTAACAGGAACATACTGTTTCTGCACTCTCGTTATCTCATTTCTGAAGGCTTCCCATTTTAGAACTTCAACTTTTAGATCTGGTCTATCCTTTTCCATCACTATTTTAAAACTAATGGAATTATGGTCGCTGGCCGCAAAGTGCTCCCCCACTGACACCTCAGTCACCTGTTCTGCCTTATTTCCCAAGAGTAGGTCATGTTGTGCACCTTCTCTAGTAGGTACATCCACATACTGATGCAGAAATGTTTCTTGTACACACTTAAGTTCCTCTCCATCTAAACCCTTAACACTATAGCAGTCCCAGTCTATGTTTGGAAAGTTAAAATCCCCTCCCATAACCACCCTATTATTCTTACAGATAACTGAGATCGCCTTACAAATTTGTTTCTCAATTTCCCTAAGGCTATTAGGGGGGTCTATAATACAATCCAAATAAGGTGATCATCCCTTTCTTATTTCTCAGTTCCACCCAAATAACTTCCCTGCATATATTTCTGGGAATACCCTCCCTCAGTACAGCTGTAATGTTATCCCTTATCAAAAACACCATCCCCCATCTCTCTTGCCTCCCTTTCTGTGCTTCCTGTAGCATTTGTATCCTGGAACATTAAGCAAAAAATATTCATTTAGCACTTCCCGTCCCCTCTGACTCACGTACAACTTCCCACTACTATCCTTGATTGGGCCTAATCTCACTCTAGTCATTCTTTTATTCTTGAAAGCTCTAGGGTTTTCCTTGATTCTATCTGCCAACGACTTCTCATGTCCCGACTTGGCTACTCTTAGCTCTCTCTTTCGGCCTTTCCTAGCTAACACGTAACTCTGAAGTGTCCTAACTGAGCCTTCACATATCATCCTAACATAAGTTGTTTTCTTCTTCCTTTTGACAAGAGATTCAACTTCTTTAGTTAACCATGGCTCCCTTGCTCGACCACTTCTTCCCTGTCTGACGGGTGTATACTTATCAGGGATACGCAGTAGCTATTCCTTGAATAATCTCCACATTTTCATTGTGCCCATCCCCTGCAGTTTTTCTTCCCCCTAAATTTTGCCTAATTGCATCATAATTGCCCTTTCCCCAGTTAGAACTCTTGCCCTGTGGTAAATACCTATCCCTTAGTGCGTTTTGAGAAGATTTGCAGCTCAGGTTGAGGTTCTGGATATAGATTGCTTGCTGAGGTGGAAGGTTTGTTTTCTGACGTTTCGTCACCATTCTAGGTAACATCATCAGTGAGCCTCCAGATAAAGCACTGGTGGTATAGCCCGCTTTCTATGAGTTCAAATGATGCTGACAGGAAATCAATGTTGGAGGTACCTCAGCCCCTACACTTATCTCCTTGCATCCCATGTAGACAAGATTAGGAACAAAAGGGTGGATGAGCAATCTTACCACAGCATTATGATTCAAGAGATCATTCTAGCATAGGAAACAGAAGGACTGTAGTCACTACTGGGAACAAAAAATGATACTGCTCTCTGCAGCTAAAAGTATATGTCTATCAAGCAGTATTGTGTTGCCTGCTTAGTGCCATGGTTGAGGACAGCTCCTCAGGGGTAGCAAGAACCTTGGAATGGAAATTAAAAGATCCAGATCTTGTGGTAAATGTGGGCATCAATGACAAAGGTAGGACTCAGGATGTAACTTTGTTTGAGGAGCTTGAGCACCCAGGGACTTCAGTAAAAAGCAAAGAAAGGTATTAAAGTTGAGGTTATTACTTGAACCATCAGCAAAGTGGCATAGGGTAAATACAATCTGAAAGTTGAATGTTTGGCTTAAAGACTGGGTGAAAGAAATGAATTTCAACTCATGGGACACTGACATCAGTACTGTAGAAAGAAAAAGATGGTTGCAATGAGACCACCTTCACCTGAACAATATTGGGATTAAAGTTATGCTTATGAAATAACGAGGGCTATACAAAGAACTTTGAATGAAATTGTGGGTATGGGAAGTAAAGTGCATTAAAAATTGTAGTGGAGGTACTAATATGGGTAATGATAACCAGAAGGTAACAGGAAAGGACAGAGCATGCAAACATAATAACAGCGATACCTGTAAATAGGGTACTAGTTGGGAAAAATAGTCAAACCACATTTAAATGCTCTCTGTCTGAGCAGCATTTGAAACAAAATAGATTAATTGATGGCACAAATAGAAACAAACAGGCATAATGGGTGGCATGGTGGCTCAGTGGGTAGTACTGCTGCCTCTCAGCGCCAGGGACTATGGTTCGATTCTAGCCTTGGGCTGCTCCAGTTTCCTCCCACACTCCAAAGAATGTGCAGCTTAGGTGAATTGGCCATGCTAAATTGCCTATTATGTTCAGGGATGTGTAGACTAGGTGCATTAGTCAGGGGAAATGTAGAGTAATAGGGGAGGGGAATGGGTCTGGGTAGGATACTCTTCGGAGGGTCGGTGTGGACTTGCTGGGCCAAATGGCGTGTTTCCACACTGTAGGGATTCTACGATATTCTGACAGAGACGTGGTTTGATGCTGACCAAAGCTTGGAACTGAATATTCAGGAGTATTTGAAATTTCAGAAGGAAAAGCAAAAAGATGGAGGAAATGGGTAGCTTTGTTCGTAAAGAATAATATAAATATAATTCTGAAGAATGATTTTGGCCTACGTCAAGATATAAATCAGTTTGGCTGAAGACAAGAAAAATAGCAAGAGAATAAAGTTAATGGTGGCACTCTGTCAGTACATTCTTGGACAAAGCATAAATCAAGAAATAATGGGGGCTTATAAGAAAGATGGACAACAGTTCTTGGATTTTTTAGTTTCCTGTAGATTAAACAAATCAAATTCATAATGGTAACCTTGAGAATGAGCATATAGAATATTTCAGGGCTGTTTCTTACTAAAATTCATAGAACCAATCAGAAAATGGGCTATTATATATCTGCTAATTTGTAATGGTGCAAGGTTAACTAACATGTTCATAGCAAAGGACTCTCAAGGCAAAAATGATCACAACATGAAGGGATTTCAAATTCAGTTTGAGAGTGAGAAACATGGAACTCAAACAAGCATCCTAATTAAATGCAATTACAAAGGTATGAAGACAGAGTTGGACTGAGGAAGTAAAATGGTAGATAAGCAGAGGAAAACATTGTGTAGCTCGCAACAAAATTATGTCTTTGAACAATTCTATGATCTCTTCCTGAGGAAGTTGAGTATCCTATCAATTTGAAAGATAAGGCATGCTAACATTATGATAAGACTTAAGGTCGAAAACATTTTAGAAACCAGCAGAACATGAATTCTAAAAACATTACAATTTTGGGACTTTACAAAATAGTTATGTTGTAAAATGCCTCCTTCATATTGAGAGACTCAATTTCCTGATGGGGAATGATTTGGAGTTGCCGGTGTTGGACTGGGATGCACAAAGTTAAAAATCGCACAACACCAGGTTATAGTCCAACAGGTTTAATTGGAAGCACTAGCTTTTGGAGCGCCGCTCCTTCAACACAACCTCCTGATGAAGGAGCAGTGCTCCGAAAGCTAGTGCTTCCAATTAAACTGTTGGAGTATAATCTGGTGATGTGTGATTTTTAACTCTGATGGGGAATGGCAGCCATACTGAACCTCTATTCGGAGACAGGACAACCAAATTATGTGGGCCTAAGAAACCAACCCAATCTAAACCTCCTGAAAATTAAGTGACAATTTTCACACTTTGACAGTGACGAGACGCTGCATTCATGTAATACAGAATAGTGACCTATGTATTTCCAAACCATTGACTTATATTTTGTGGCCATGTTGAAATTGCCAATGTTGGAGTTAAGGCTTGTCAATGTAGATAGTCCTTCAGCAACCAACTTGAAATAACAAGACACTACTTTCCCAACTGTCAAGAGATGGCTTTATAAATACTCAAATCGTGCTTTGATAAAGGGGTAGCATAGAAACATAGAATCATAGAAAATAGGTGCAGGAGTAGGTCATTTGGGGCTTCAAGGCTGTACACCATTCAATATGATCATGGCTCATCATTCAATCTCAATATCCTATTCCTGCCTTCTCCCCACACCCCTTGATTCCTTTAGCCGCAAAAGGCCATGTCCAGCTCTCTCTTGAATACATCTAAAGGACAGGCCCAATAGCTTCCTGCGGGAAAGAATTCCACAGGTTCACAACTCTCAGTGAAGAAGTTCTTCCTCATCTCAGTCCTGAATGGCTTGCCCCTTGCTCTTAGACTGTGACCCCTTGTTGTTTATCCACATTTAATTGCATTCGCCAAGTATTTGGTCAATTAGCCAGTCTGTCCAAGTCACCCTGCAGCCTCTTAAAATTCTCCTCACAGCACATACTGCCACCCAGCTGAGTGTCATCTGCAAATTTGGAGATACGGTATTTAATTCCTTTATCCAAATCGTTAATGTATATTATGAACAGCTGAGGTCCCAGCACGGAACCCTTTAGCACCCCACTCATCACTGCCTGCCACTCTGGAAAGGACCTGTTTATTCCATGCTGTTTCCTGTCTGCAAACTAGTTCTTTATCCATGTCAATACATTACCTCTGATACCATGAGCTTTAATTTTCCTTACTAATCTCTTGTGTGGAACTTTATCAAAAACCTTTCGAAAGTCCAGATACATAACTATTGATTCACCATTGTTTCCTCTACTGGTCACATGCTCAAAAAGTTTCCAGAGGATTTGTCAAACATGATTTCCCTTTAGTGAATCCCAAGCTGACTAGGACCAATTCTGTTGCTGCTTTCCAAATGCTCAGTTATTACATCCTTAATGATTGAGTTCAGCATTTTCCCCACCGTCAATGTCAGGTTAACCGGCCTATAATTCCTCATTTTTTCTCTCTCCCCTTTTTAAAAAAAAAGTGGGGTTATATTAGCCATCCTCCAGTCCATTGGAACTCTTCCAGAGTCTACAAAATGCTGGAAAATGATCACCATTGCATCTGCTATTTTTAGGGCCACTTCCTTAAGTACTCTGGGATGCAGAGCATTAGGCCCTTGGAATTTATCGATTTTAATCCTATCAATATTCCCAATACCATTTACTGACTAATAAGGATTTCCTTCAGTTACTCCTTTGTGCTTTACCCTCTGTCCTCTGGCATTTCCTGAAGATTATGAGTGGAGAGAAGTCCAAAGTGTTTGTTTAGCTGGGCTGCTATCTCTTCTTTATTCATTATGAATTCACCTGATCCTAACTGCAAGGGACCTACATTTGTCTTCACCAGTCTTCTTCTCTTCATATACCTGTAGACAAAGTTACAAATCACACAACACCAACAGGTATATTTGGAGGCACTAGCTTTCAAAGTGCTGCTTTTCATCAAAAGCTTCAATCACCTGTCCCACCAAATAAACCTTTGGACTATAACCTGGTGTTGTGTGATTTTTAAAAAAACTTTGTCCACCCCAGTTCAACACCGGCACCTCAATATCTGTAGAAGCTTTTGCAGTCAGTTTTTATGTTTTCCACAAGCTTACTTTCATATTCTGTTTTCTCTTTCCAAATTAAACATTTTACTGTCCTCTGCTGAATTTTAAATTTCTCCCTGTCCTCAGGTTTACTGCTTTCTCTAGCCAATTTATATGCGTTCCCTTTGGTTTTAATACTATTCCTGATTTCCCTTGTTACCCATGGTTGAGTCACCATCCCTGTTTTACTCTTATGCCAGTCAGAGATGTACAATTGCTGAAATTCATCCATGTGTTTTTTTAAATGTCTGCCATTGCCTATCCACCATCAACCCCTTAACTACCCTTGCCCAATTTATCCAAGCCAATCTATGCCTTATACCAAAGTTAGATTTAAGTTCAGGGCCCTAGTTTCAGATTTAATTGTGTCACTCTCCATCTTAATGAAGAATTCTACCATAATGTGGTCACTGTTCCTCAAAGGCTCTCACACACAAGCCAATACTAGGTTGGCTTGCTCTCTCGTTGGTTCTTCGGCATTTTGGTTGAGGAAACCAACCCTCATACATTCCAGGAAATCCTCCTCCATTGCATTGCTACCAGTTTGGTTAGTCCAATCAACATGTAGATTGAAGTCACCTATACTAACTGCTGTACACTTACTGCATGCACCTCTAATTTCCAGGGTGATACAGTCCCCAACATCACAACTCCTGTTTGGTGGTCTGTATAAAACTCCCAATGTCTTTTTCCCTTTGGTGCTCCGCAGCCCCACCCATATTGATTCCACATTGCCCAGGCTAATGACCTCACTTACTATTGTCTTAATCTCCTCCTTAACCAGCAATCCTACCTGCACCTCCCTTTCCTTTTTGTCTGTCTTTCCTGAAAATTTAATAACCTTGGACGTTGAGCTCCCATCCGTGGTCACCCTGGAGCCAGGTCTCTGCGATCCCAATTACATCATATCCATTAATAACTGTTCATGCAGTTAATTCATCCACCTTACTACAAATGCTCTTCGCATCGAGACACAGAGTCAAATAAGATGGTGAAACAATTTCTTCAATGATTAACTCTACTAAGAATAATAATGGTAATTTTCAATTTCAATGAACTGTGAGTTAGATCAATGTCAATATCAATGTCATGATGTGGGAGGTGCCAGTGTTAGACTGCGGAGGACAAAGTCAAAAGTCACACGACACCAGGTTGTCGTCCAACAGGTTTGTTTGAAATCACAAGCATTTAGAGCGCTGCCCCTTTGTTAGGCACTTCACCTGATGAAGGGGTAGTGCTTAGAAAGCTTGTGATTTCAAACAAACCTGTTGGACTATAACCCGGTGTCATTTGACTTTTGATTAGATTCTCTACAGTGTGAAAACAGGTCCTTTGGCCCAGCAAGTCCACACCAACCCTCCGAAGAGTAACCCACCCAGATTCATTTCCCTCTGGCTAATGCACCTAACACAATGGGCAATTTAGCATGACCAATTCACCTGACCTGCACATCTTTGGAATGTGGGAGGAAACTGGAGCAGCTGGAGTAAGTCCATGCAGACACAGGGAGAATGTGCAAACTCCACACAGACAGTCGCCCGTGACAGGAATCAAACCCGGGTCCCTGGTGCTATGAGGCAACAGTGTTAATCACTGAGCCACTGTGCTGCTCCAACAATGTCAATGTCATTTTTGTTAATTTCAGTCACTGTGACCAATTTCAGCAGCACTTCATTCGAAAGATGGATCTGGTTAAAGAAAAATCATATTCATGATAACCTTGTTAGATAATCATCTCCCCACTGATGTGAAATGAGATATCCTATCCCTGACCCTACTTTAAACAAAGCCCAATTCTGAAGAGACCCAGGATAGTGGTGTTAGCTGTACAATAAGGTTATAGATCTCTGTACATTCAAGATATAACAAAGTAGAATTTAGTTTGGAAAAAAAATCTCTTCATCATATATTTCAAACTTTTCAATTGCCTTTCACTGTTCTACTACCTTCCCCGAACTCCCCATTACCCAACTTGGCACTATTTAGCTGAAAATTCCTTGAGGGGAAATTTACAACTACCTATTTGTTTTGATTATAACAGAGCAAAGCCAAGGCAAACAATTATTTCCTCATATAGTAACAGTCACTTCTCTTCAAAAACATATATTTGAATATAAAGTGCTTAGGAATTTTCTGAAAACGTGGTAAAGTTTGCTTCAATGGTACACAGACCTTTGTAGTCGCTGGCATCAGAACAGTTATAGGGAAAAAGCTCTATATTTATATTGTACTACTGAAACTGACATCCCAAACTTGAGTATTACAGAGTTTTATTCTTTTATTTAATTTTACTGTACGGTAAGGTGATGGCAGCACTATTTTTATGGATGCAACTTTGAAATTAATTTACTAAACACTGCAAAAAACATGATACTGCCAGCAGCGTTTTGGGATAGTCTCCCTTGTTTGCTTCAGTTTTGGAATTAACTAAAGTTACGACTGCATTGTCCTCTCCAACATGTATACCTACTTCCAACTCTAATATAGTGCACTTCCACAACTGTCTCAAACCAACCAACGCTGAAGTCCTCATCCCTGCATTACATCATGTTCTTTATCCTCTATAAACCAAACACAAACCAGCGTCTACATTCCAATGCATCAAGTCCAAATAATCCATTATTCCATGTCTGGTGACCTGCATTGCTCTAGCAACACCTTGTTTGAAAATTCTTATTAATATGTCTCTGTAACCTTCCCTAGTCCTACTGTCTCCAATTTTAGCCTGATGACCATTCTTTATTATAGCCAGTAGCCTTTAGCTGCCTAGGTCCTGTGCTCTTGAAATGTCTCCCTACCCTCCTCATTGTCTGTTTCTTCTCCTTTAAAGGACTCCATGAAGCATAACACTTTGACCAAAATTTTGGTTACTTGTTCTGATATACAACTCGGTGTCAACATTTGTCTGATAAAATGCCAGTGGGATATTAATGAAAGTTATCAGTTTTTGACTATTTAATATCAACATCAGTTGGAGGGTTGGATTGCTTGTTTAAACTGCTACTCTGCTTTATCTGGCTGACCATCAGCAAAACTTGCAGCATTTATACTGTGCTGAAGATCCTTTAAATTGGCATCATTGCATTCTAGTCACTCAAGTCAATTATACACACTGACCTTGGTCAGATGGATATAGGTCATTTTTCAATTTTGTGAATGAGTAAAATGATCAAATGAAATTTTAATTCAGATGAGGTGGTGGTCCTCCAGCCTGCCTTCACATATGCACGGTTATGCAATTTCAACTCGCCTTTAGCATTTCTACTTTATTGTAATTTGAACAGGGACAAAAGAAACACATAAAACTGAATTAATGAAAATATAATGGTAGAAGAAAGCAGTAGGTTATGGTTTAATAAATTAAGACTTTGGACAGGAATCTCAACCCCCTGAAATGGATAAGTGTTGATGGAATTTCACTTTTTTCTAAATGTTAGGGAATTCATGAATGATCTTCACTTTTTTCTGCTTTGAACCAGTTTTTATCTCTTAAGGGATAGTAGGAAAGAAAAGAACATTGGATCATTAGCCAAGTAAATAGCTCTTTTTGGTAAGCAATAACAACTAAGAAACAGTAAAGGTCAGTATAATTCAGTTCCTGCACGTTATCCTTCCAAGATCTGACAAATTCTCAAAGATATTTACTTAGAAGCCAAATTTTGGGCATTCATTTATTTAATCTTGTCAAAGTCATAGAAATTTACAGTAAAGACCCTTCGGCCCATCATGTCTGCACCATTCAAAAATGAACACCTAACTATTCTAATCCCATTTTCTAGCATTTGGCCCATAAACATGTATGCCTTGACAGTGCACTTGCACATCTGAATACTACTTAAATGTTATATGGGTATCTGGTCTGTACCACACTTACAGGCAGTGAGTTCCAGGTTCCCACTACCTTCTGGGGGAAAGTGTTTTTCATTACATCCTTTCTGAACCTTCCACCCTTTGTCTTAAATCTGTGCCAATGGTCAAGGGGAAAAGTTCTTTTGTCTACCCTACATGTGCCCTGCAATTTTACACATCCCAATCATGCCTCTGCTCAATCTTCTCTGCTCTAAGAGAAACAACTCCAGTCTGTTGAATCTCTCTTTGTGACTGAAACTCTCCAGCCCAGGCAACAATCAGGTAAATCTACTCTGTACCCTTTCTAGTACGTCTTGAATTTATTTATTTTTAATTTTCATTTCAAACTCTCCATACTGAGTGTGCTTACTTTAAGCATAAACAATTGACAGAAGCATCTGTTGCATCTCCAAAATGGCAAAACGAATTATACTTTAAATTAAATGCTTAAACCATTAACATTAAATAGAATAAGTTAATCCATTTGTAGCAGTGTAGTGAGTGGAAGCAGAAAAGTCTAGATTTAATGAAATTTAAGATCATAATTTCTGATAAATAGTTTGGACACTTGATGCCCCCAACATTTTCCATATAAGCATACAATTTATGAAATGGGGAACAGACTGAAGGGGGAACATAGAATTACATTTTATGAAAAAGAGTGGACCAGGTCAATACATTTTTTGTTGAAGATATTTTTAGATTTTCAGAGACATTTTACTAATTTTCATCAATTTCTTTATTACATGATGCAGACATTGAGTAATGTTACCATCTGTATTTGTGTTCACATATGCAGTCTCCAGACTCAGACATTATCAATATCCTAAATATTCATCACCCATCCATTAAACTTAAACTCACAACACAATATATGAACTGGCACAAGACGACAGGCATAAGTTCGCAAAAGCTGTTTTCTCCTCAAAATAACTGACACACACTTCTCGAATCAGAAAGCCACTATCGTAAATACACTTTGAGGACTGGTGAGGTCACAGCTACTGTAATTTCACTGTACGTGCTAAACTCTGGAGGATTTTAACCAGGTCACAGTTTTTTCCTTCCCCCAGTTATTCGAGCTGTTTTCACTGCATTTCTAATTGAAATTTCAGATCTAAATTTAGCAATTTATCTAGCATCAATTGCGTTTGCATTAAAAGCTTGACTGCCTTTTACTTACAAGTGTTTCTTGATTTCACTGCTGAAAGATCTGGTACCACTGTTAAGATCATCTTCCCTAAACTGAGACTTCCCAGCATTAATTATTGAATTATGCTTTTTTCATTATAACAATGGCTACACTTGCCAAGTAATTAACTGAGTATAAAGAACTTTGGAATATACTATGGCCATAGAAAGAATTTTGGATATGCATGCTGCTTATTACTGTGTGGGATATTAGTATGTGCAAAATGGTTGCCATGTTTAACTCGAAAACAAATTATGCATCTTAAGTAATTCACAGAATGGAAAACATTGAAATGTGATAACACATAAGTGTAAACCATTTGAAATAAAACAGTTTAGTCTTAAATTATCCAATTTACCTTGTGTTCGTTACAATAGCAGCCATTACCCACTTTTTCCAAAAGGTATCTCCTGAACTTAAGCAGCCTTAGACTAGAAACTCCGTATGCATTTACAAGAAATCCATTATCTTGACGGCTTCAAAATTTCCAGGATGCCAGTTAGCTGAGTATTCCTTATGGACAGACTTAAAGTTGTTCTGTACACTTTCACAGTTTCTGTCCACCGCACCACACCCATACTTTAATAGGCCTCGCTTAGAGTCATGGAGCTGTCCAGCACGGAAACAACCCTTCGGTCCAACGTGCCCATGCTGACCAGATATCCTAAATTATATCTCATCCCATTCGCCAGCACCCAGCCCACATCACTCTAAACCCTTTCTATTCACATATCCATCCTGACACCTTTTAAATGTTGTAATTGTACTAGCCTCCATCACTTTCTATGGCAGCTTATTCCATATACATACCAACCTCTGCATGAAAAAGGCGCCCTTCAGGTCCCTTTTAAATCTTTCCCCTCTCACCTTAAACCTATGCCCTCTAGTTTTAGATGTCCCCACCCCCAGGAAGAGAGTTTGGTTATTTACCCTATCCACACCCCTTATGATTTTATAAACCTCTGTAAGATCACCCCTCAGCATCCGATGCTAGAGGGAAAATATCCCCAGCCTATTTAGCCTCTCTCCATAGTTCAAACCCTCCAACCCGAACAACACTCTTGTAAATCTTTTCTGAACCCTTTCAAGTTTCACAACATCCTTCCTCCAGGAGGGAGACCAGAACTGAATGCAGTATTCCAAAAGTTCCCTAATCAATGTCCTGTACGGCCACAACATGACCTCCCAACTCCTGTACTCAATATATTGACCAATAAATCCTCTGGCCTGGCACTCACTCACCACTCACTTCCTCCCCAAATTCATCCCCCTCCTCTGTTATCCCTTAGCCTAGATCTCCATAGGCCTAGCAGATATAGTGATCACTGCCACTTGTCTTCCCATAGGTTGCTACCCCCTCAATCACAGGCTGCTGTTTTCCCTTGCTTTTTTTTCTGATCAGGACAACTGCATCTCTATGAAATATTACTAAATCACTCACAAGCACTCTACAGTTACTATAATGCGTTTCCATTCACTCATTCATAAAACTGCATTTTTTGTAGTACATTTTACTCTTCTAAGATAAACTAAATTAAATATGCCTTCCAACCCATTACTGTTTCTTTATACCCCATGCTGGAAACAGTTTAGACCTGTTTCTGTATCAAAGGCTACCCCTGAATAAATGTTAATACTGTAACCTACTCAGAACAATGCCAGCACACATCATCATGTCTCCATATCTCACTCCAAACTATGAAAAGATTAACCGTCTCTCGGGACCTGGATCGCAGAACATTAAACAGTTTCCTCCACTAGTATGTACTTTTAAAACACACATTAAAAAGTATCAAAACAGCATTTCCATGAAACTGCATGAATGTAAGGCTAAGAACTGTCAAAACCGACAATAATAAATGAAATCTCACAACCCAGCGGCAGATCAGATTAATATCCTCCATACCTTTCTCATTATTTAGAACATAAAGGTGTAGTATTTTTATTAACATTACTAACTTTGAAGATAAAAGGACTAACATCTTTTACTTATGCAAACTCAGACCAGACAGACATTCTAATCCCATCAGGAGTAACAGCCAGCATTTAGCAAGTGCTTAACTATCTCCTGCTTTCCCAGGACAGATATCACGCAAATGTGTGGACAATAGATACAACTATGTAACACCGTAGTGCTAAAATTTAAATGTCTGTAACAACTATGTACAAAAGAGGCCACTGTAAAACTGTACTTTGGATTCCCTCGCCATCTCAAACTGTGTACTAGGATGCTCAATAAAGAGGCTACTTTCTCCACTCGCCGATCTTGGTTGTTATTGAACACGATCCCTTAATCTCACAAGTGAACCTATCAGCAATGAGAACAGAACTGCAATAGCCTGTGATTGGAAAAGGAATGCCCCACTGATTCAGTTATTTCCACATGCAGGGGTGACATTCCTCAGACTGACCACCTGCAATTTTGTCAGGCACATTGGGGCTTCTGGAAACAAGTTCAACCCTTACCCTTATGCATTGCAAATACTGGTGGTGGAAACAGATTTGATAATAACTTGTAAAAGGACATTGGGTAAATATTTCAAGGCAGGAACGTCATAGAGTCATACAGCACAGAATCAGATCTTTTGGTCCAACCAGTCCACGCCAAACATAATCCCAAAATAAACTTGTCCCACCTGCCTGCTCCTGGCCCATATCCTTCCAAACCTTTCCTATTCACATACTTATCCAAATATCTTTTAAATGTCGTAACTGCACCCACATCCACCACCTCCTCAGAAGCCCACTCCACATACAAATCACCTGCTGTGTAAAACATCAGACCCTTATGTCTTTTTTAAAATCTCCTTCCTCTCATCTTAAAAATGTGCCCGCTAGTCATGAAATCCCCCTCCTAGGGAAAACTCTTATCTATACCTTTCTTTATATTTCATACTTCTGTAACGTTGCCCCTCAACCTCCTACACCCCAGTGAAAAAAGACCCAGCCTTTCTTTATAACTCAAACGTTCTGTACCTGGCAAGATTCTGATAAATTTCTTCTGAACCCTTTTCAGCTTAATAATATCCTTCCTATAACTGTACAACCAGAACTGGACACAGTATTCCAGAAAAGGCCTCACCAATGTAGGCAAACGAAATCCCCAGGTCCCCCCATTCCAGAACATCACCAAATATACAAGCCCTGCCCTGGCTAGCTGCATCAAAATGCAACACTTAGCATCCAACCAGATCGAACTCCATCTGCCACGTTTTAGCTCTTCTAAACAGTAGAGGTTGTGGGCTTGAAAGATGTTTCCTGAGGATCTTTGCTGAATTCCTGCAGTGCATCCCACTGATAACGCATACTGCCGCTACTGAGCGCAGGCGGTGGACAGAATGGATGCCCATGGATTTATTTATTTATTCATTCATTTTGTGAAATGTGAGTGTCGCTACCTGGCCAGTATTTATTACCCATTGCTAGTTGCTCTTGAGAAGGCGGTGGCAGGCTGCCATCTTGAACGGCAGCAGCCCACCTGCTGTGGGTTGTGAATTCCAGGCTTTTCACCCAACAACAGTAAAGTAATGGGGATATATTTCCAAGTCAGAATGGTTAGTGATTTGGAGATGAACTTGAAAGTGGTGATGTTCCCACATATCTACTGCCTTTACCTTTCCAGATGAAAGCTGGTGTGTGTTTGAAAGGCATTATCTCAGGATCTATGGTGAATTTCTGTAGTGCATCTTGTAGGTAGTAACACTGTTGCTCCTGAGGTGGTGGAGGGAACGGATTTTGATGGATGTAGTACCAATCAAGCAGGCTGCTTCGCCCTGAATGGTGTCAAGCTTCTTGAGTGTTGTTGGGGCTGCACTTGTCCGCGCAAGTGGGGGATATTCCATCACACCCTGACCTGTGCACTGCAGATGGTGGACAGGCCCAGGGAGCCAGGTGATGTGTTACTCGCTGAGCATTCCTAGTGTCTGACCTGCTCACCACAGCCACTGTGCCCATGTATTGAGTCCCCGGTCAACCACTACCCCCAGTATGCCGACAGTGGAGCATTCAGCAATTGCAAAACTACTGAATGCCAAGGAGGGGCAGCCAGGCTGTTTCCCACCAGTAACAGTCACAGCCCTGCAACTGTGTGATGCGAATGCCACTTGCCACCTTTCAGCCCAAGCCCAGAGAGTGGGGAATGATTAATGCTATGGGACTAAATCAACAGCTTTTACAAAAAGCAAGCTGGGCACAATGTACTCAATATGCTCCTTCTATACTTAAAGATTGTACAATTGCTGTTAGGCCACTTTTGGAACATTGTGTGCAATTCTGATCTCCATCCTACAGAAAGGATGTTGTGAAACTTGAAAGAGTTCAGAGAAGATTTGCAAGGGTGTTGCCAGGTTTGGAGGGTTTGAGCTACAGGGAAGGGCTGTTTTCCCTGGACATCATAGAGATGTATTAGGTCATGAGGAGCATGGATAGGGTAAATAGACAAGGTGTTTCCCATGGAGTGGGTAAGTCCAAAACTAGACGGTATAGGTTTAGGGTGAGAAAGGAAAGATTTAAAAGCGACCAGAGGGGCAACTTTTACACGCATAGGGTCGTGCATGTATGGAATGAGCTGCCAGAGGAAGTGGTGGCAGCTGGTACAATTACAACATTTAAAAGGCATCTGGATGGGCATATGAATAGAAAGGGCTTACAGGTATATGGACCACGCATGGGCAAGTGGGACTAGATTAACTTAAGATATTTGGTTGGCATGGATGAGTTGGACTGAAGGGTCTGTTTCCATGCTGTACATCTCTATGATTCTAAGTTAGTCAGACATATATTTCTGTGGCATAAAATGGCACAGAAAATCGGAATTTTCTCTTAATACTATACATGTGTGCATATTTACACATAGACAAGCATGCAAACCTTTTGGATTATGAACAATACCATTACTGAAGAAATTTACTAGAAAATTTGTGTTTGTATTGTTATACTTAATCTTACAAATGCAGTGAAAAATAGCTTAACTTTAAAATACATTACTTCGGATCAAAGGCTTAGAAAGCAAGTAGTTCAATTTTGACAAAATATATTTATAATCACACCATATTGCATTCCAGATGTAAATACATTAAGATATAGTAGCTGCTGCAATTCTAACAAAAAATGGTTAGTTTGTAATGGGTACACAAACTTTTAATTTATTTCATAATTTCATACATGTTCGAATTGCGGGATAATTAAGGTTAATCTGCAAATTAATTTTAAAATCAACTAAAATCTGTGATCACACTGAAAAAAACTCAATTAGTGAAACATTCTATTACAAAAGCGCTAATTTGTAAAACGTGCATGGTCTGTAAAACATGAAGCTGCTAAGTTTTAAGCTTTGACCATGAGGTATTGACTGTGCTTATTTTCAAATTAACAAAAAAAGCAGCAAATTGTTAATGGTATGGTTATTAGTGAAATGTTTAAAATTAAAAATATTGTCTTTGTTTAATTTGATCAAAAGTAGCAGCATCCGTTTAAAGTCAGAAATCATATTAAAACAACCAACCTCGATCCTGTGACATAGGTGACTGACTCATGATAGGATGAGAACTAGCATCTGATTGGCTATTGGGAGGTTGAGCTGGCATTGGAGCTCCTGCATTGTGAAGAGATACAGACAATGCAACAGCATTTTAATTTATTAAACATAGAATAAAAGAAAAGAGACAATCTATAATTTACTGATTCAAACTTGAGGAAACCGAAAATATCCATCATTTAAAAGCAAGTATACTGCAGTCTCTCTCTTTTGTTGACTACGGTGGAAAATTCATTTTATGAAGCCACAGTTTAAGAAATAAGCATTTCTTGGAAATCACCATTCAATTGCAACTTTGCATTGCTAAAAGTGATCCACGTCGTCTTCCACGGCAGAAAATTAACACTCTACTAAATCACCATAGATGAATGAAGATTGAGAGTAAAGGATGAAACACACAATACACACACAGACAGCAGGGGACAATATTACTTTGGAATAAAAAAAAAACAAATTTTAAAATTTTCAGTTAACAATAAATTTGGAAAGAGTGGGAAAGTAGAAACTAGGAAATGTTAACAAACTTGTAGAATGGACATTTACAACTGGCAAATGAATTTCAACACAGATACATGCGAAGCAAGAAAAATAAGGAAGTTGCATATGAAGAGTCAAAGTGGGGTAGAAGAGCAAAGGGTTCTGGGAGTGAAATTACTTAATTTATGTAGCAACGCAGTTTGACAAGATCATAAAAAGCAAACAAAGCACGAGGGTTTATATCTAGATGGACAGAATTGAAAAGTAAAGAAGTGGAGTTGTACTGAACAATTGTTGGACTACATCTTGTATATAATTATGATAAATGCAGTTTAAAAAGGTGTAGAGACATTGGAAAGTTTTCAAAACATAATACAGGAGGATCCCAGACTGCAGTGTACCTATTATGAAAGAATCAATCAGGTGGTGGATCTCTTCTTTCTGAAATGTAAGGGACAACTTGAAAAGAAGTCTTAAAATTATGGAAGCTTTTCAGAGACTGGACTCAGAATATTTCCACATTGGGAAGAACAAAACCCAGAATCCATTAATTAAAGATAGACATAAAGAAATCAACTAGGGAATTCAGAAATAAAACTTCTTCACCCTGAGATTGGTAAGAATATGAAACTCAAGTGTGGTTTTTGTTACCAACAGTGAGCCAGACCAGACTGCTGCTCTCCATCTCCAGATGCTGCAGTCTGAAGCCAGGTCTTATAGGGACAGTGCTACTTCAGGCTATTCTTTAAGGCCATCTCAAGTCTTCCCCACTAAAAATCAGCAGTCTTGCATCAACTATGCTGAAATCTTGTGTATGACCTAAGTAACTGGAGCCTAGAAAACATGGCTACAAACTGCACCATCTGAGCAAGGAAAGCAGCACAGCGGGTCACTGATGGGCAACAGACTGGCAGAATTGAGAAGACAAATGCTGTGCAGAAGCACGAAGATAAGCAAAAGCATAGAGTAGCCAGTCAGTAGGTTGATTAGTTTTCATTTATATGTACAATAACAGACTACATTTATAAAGTTTGAAACATTTACTTTCTGTTGGTTTTAATTTTTTTTTGCTTTATGGCAAAGCCAACAGTGTAATAGTCAATTACAGTTGGAAGGTAGTTTGACAAATGGGGGACTGGAAGTTGCATCTGCTTGTATGCAGTCAGGTAAGTTGCTCAGGGACAAGTCTTAATCAGAAAGGGTCTGCCTTTTTTTTAGAATTCATTTGTGGGATACAGGCATCACTGGCTAGTTGAGCATTTATTGCGAATTTCTAATAGCCCTGGGGAAAGTGGTAGTGAGCTGTCTTCTTGAATTGCTCCAGTTCAAGGCACACACACACAATGCTGTCAGGATGGAAGTCTAAGTGCTGCCTCCCATCTAGATTGCCTCAGACCTACTTCTTATAAAGCCAGTGGCAACAGTTACACACTCATGGTGATGAGGTTCTGCACCATGAATCTTGACACCCTCACTACCAAGTACTGCTGTACTCCTTCAGAGAGGTTCCAAGTAGTGGAAACATTATTCCGGCCTGTCAATGGTATGCTTTATCACATCCTAGTGGCTTTTCACTGTTTGCAAACTGCCCATCTGTATGTATGTTGTGCACCAAAATCATCAGTCATGTGGTTAATGAATCATAGAATCCCTATAGTGCATAAAGAGGACATTTGGCCCATCACGTCTGCACTGACCCTCTGAAGAGCATCACACCCAAATCCAGCACACCCCACTCCATTTCCGTATTTATTGTACTTAATCCACCTAGACTGCACATCCCTGGACACTACGATACAATTTAGCAAGGCCAATCCACCTAACCTGCACATCTCTGGACTGTGGCAAAAAACTGGAGTACATGGCAGAAATCCATGCAGACATGGGGAGAATGTGCAAATTCCGCACAGATAGTCACCTATGGCTGAAACTGAATACGGGTCCCGGATGTTCTGAGGCAGCAATGCTAACCACTGAGCTACCATGCCACCTGTAAACCACTATGTCGCCTGTGGAGAGCTTTTGTTGCCCCAGTTGCATATTTTGGTCTGTTGCACAGCAGAAATGCAGCTAGCATAGTAGATTGCAGAAGAGGGATGGCATACGACTGTTGCAAGCATACCCAATATTGGCATGAATGATTAACGGTGTTGTGTCACACACTAACTGGATTTGAAGGAAAAATCTTTTTCAGTTGCAGTAGATCTTAGAGTTAACGTACAATGCATGCAACATGACGTGCATAATCAGTGATGTGCTACATTATGAAGTCTGTGGTTCTCGGGGGAAAAAATGAAATATAGTCAGTCTTGTTCGAATACAGCCTTCATTTGCTCCCCTACTTAAGTGGACAATATACTGCAGGGTAATAGGTCCAGCATCAGTCTGACACACAAAAATTGATGGCTAAGGTTACCATTGGAAATACAGTCCTCACCCCACTCCACGGTTGCAGTTATTGTTCTGGCAGGTAGCAATTTAATTACACTGCCCTGATTGAAATTCTGACAACTCCAACACTACTCCTCTTTGAACATCCTTGAATGTTAAGGCATCTTGCTTATAACCCCTTTCCCACTTCTCTCCAGCATGGTCAATGATCGTACATTACATTCCAAGAAGACTGTTGACTATTGCATTGATACCTTCTGCTAAAGCTTTAAAGTCAGGATAACTTCTTCAGTACTTGCCAGATCACTTTCTGTTAACTTCAGCAACTTAAAACCCTAGAAAGTTCAAAGTTCTTGTACAGTAAACACAGCAGTGAGTAGAATTAAATTAGCAGCTAGTTGACCTCATCAAATTGAACTGGCAAAGATGGTGGGAGGATGCAGAGATGAGGGATCCTTGTTGTTGCTGAATTTGTGCTCAGTCCAAAGGCATTACATGAGTATCAACTGAAGCACTGAGCTCCAGAACAGCAGTTCTAGTATGAAAGATGTGTTGCAAGGTAATTAACTTCACAATCTGCCTACTCTGAAAACTTCAAGTGAATGCTCTCCACATTTGTTCTGTATGATTTGAACTAGATGTGTGCGCACACACCACGGAACCCATTTGGAAGTTTAAAAGCCCATGAAAGGCACAAAATACAGATTTTGCGAATGCAAATTTTAACCCGTAAGGTGGCACAGTGGTTCAACCTACTTTGAGATGACTGTTCCTTTTCAACACAGATTAAAGAAATGAGATCAGAAATGAAATGGATCAATAAGCTTTACCCGGTCAGGAGAGAGAGAGATCCATCTGGAGTGAAACACAAACCATGTAAGTCCATAGTTTAGGGAATTTGGAGGCAACATGGGCATTTGGTGCAGAGGGAACAGGTGCTTGTTGTTTGATTTTCTTTTTGGCCCACAGTTTGTAAAGTTCTTTTAAAACAGGATAAATTTAAGTCCAGAATCAGAGACCCAGCACAAAAGAGTGACATCACAGAGAAACCATAAGTTAATTAGTTGGTGATAATCAAATAAGTAGCTAACTATTAGAGGTTACTTTCACATCAAAGTCAAATGGGGAAAATATTCATCAATTACAAAATAAAAAACCAGTAAGAACATTTGAAAAAATAAATTTAGTAATAAAATAAAGATGCAAGGCCGGCAATTTGTTGTACATGCACCTGTGGGAGCTGGTGGACCTCATTGCGGTTCATATTGACATCTGTAGAAGTGTTGGTTATTTCAGGAAAGCTGACTCAGAGTTGATGAGTTGGAATCTGAACTTTGAATACTGTGACACATCAGGGAGGGGAGACGGTTACCTAGATCATAGAACCATGTAGAAGAAGCCACTCAAGAGGGGAGAGAAATGTAAAATATAGTTGCAATCGGTGATAATATAGTCAGGGGAATAAATACTGTTCTTCGTGGCCAGGATCAAGAAACCCAAAAGGAGGTATTGCCTGGCTGGCTTCAGGATATCTTATCTGGGCTGCTGAAGAACTTGGAGTGGGAGGGGAACCAGTTGTCATGGTCCATGCAGGTACCAGTAATATAGGTAGAAAGTGGAAAGAGGTTCTGCTGAACAAATATCAGTAGCTAGGGATTAAATTAAAACGCAGAACCAAAAAGGTAATAATTACTGGATTGCTACTTGAGCTATGAGCAAACTGGCACAGGGTCAACAAGATTAACATGTGGTTCAAAACTGGTGTGGGAAATATAGGTTTGAAATCTTGGGACACTGACAACAGTACTGCAGAAAGAGGGCGCTATTCCTTCTGCATCATATGGGAATTGCATGATGAAGGCTGTGTATAGGGCTTTAAACAAAATATAGGGGGATGGGTTCAGTGGCATGGAAAATTACAGAAATGGTGGGTGCAGAGGTCATTAAAGTTTCCAGAACAAGTAATGGGGGATGAAATATGGAAAAGGGTCAGGAACATAACTTTAGATACAGCAGATGTGAGAAGGATGGCAATCAACACAGGAGTAAGGGCGTTGGACTTAAATGCACACAACATGCAAAACAAGGTAAATGATCTTGTAGTGCAGATTGAAATTGGCAGGTACAATGTTGTAGTTATCATAGAGATGTGGCTGCAAGGGAATCAAGGTCGGGGAACTAAATATCGAAGGATAAGAGTCCTATCGAAAGGACAGGCAGATGGGCAGAGGGGTGGGGTTGCTTTGTTACTAAGAAATGAAATTAAATTAATAGCAACGTTATATAGAATTGGAAGACATGAAATCTGTGCGGGTAGGAATTGAGGAACTGCAAAACGATGGGACTGTTAATCCAGAGATCCAGATAATGTTCAGGGGACCTGGGTTTGAAACCCATCATGGCAGGTGGTGGAATTTGAATTTAGTAAGAAAAAAATCCGAGATTAAGAGTCTAAAGATGACCATGAAACCATTGTCAGTTCAGGGAAAACGCATCTGGTTCACTAATGCCCTTTAGGAAAAGAAACTGCCAGCCTTACCTGGTCTGGGCTACACGTGACTCCAGACCCACAGCAATGTGGTTGACTAATAATTACCCCCAGGCAATTAGGGATGGGCAATAAATGCTAGCCTACATAGCAACGCCCTCATCCCGTGAATGAATAAAAACCAAAGACCCTGATGGGACTGGTGTACAGGCCTCCTAAGGTTTTGGAAAGAAAATAAATCAGGAGATAGAAGTAGCATGTGAAAAAGGCACAATTACAATAAGCAAGGGGGGTTTCCAATATGTCGGTATGACTGGGAAAATCAAGTTGACTGTGAACCTCAAGAAAAGGAATTCATGTAATGCCAATGTAATTTTTTTTGGAGCAGCTTGTATTACAACCTACTAAGGAACAGATAATTCTGGACTTGATGATATATAATGAAACAGACTTGATTAGGGAGCCCAAGACGAAGGATTTCCTAGGGTTCAGTGACCATAATATGATAGAATTCACCCTGCAGTTGGAGACGGAGAAGCTGGAATCAGATGTAACAGTTACAATTGAGTAAAGGTACTACAAAGACATCAAGGAGGGGCTGGCTAGAAATGATTGGAAGGGCAGTGTAGTGACTGGAATGACTGCCAGGTGGATCTCATTGACTAGAAGATCCTTGATTGGGGTTGTTAACCTGGGCCAACCAGGGAACCCTGGCTGACAGAGACTATTCATTCTGGGAATGACTCTGAGCTGGCTGATCAGAGCCCACGTACTGTGCATCTGTAAATAAAGAGTGACTTGGTAATGAGATACCAGTCTCTGTGAAGTTGCTTTGGGAGCCAAGTAGGAAGAAAGTGGAACAATAATAGTAGGAGTTTCTGTGATAATTCAGAAAGTACATCATTTCAAGGAAGAAACAACATGCTAAGGGGAGGACGAGGGAACCTTGGCTGACAAGGCAAGTCCAGGACAGCATAAAAGAAAAAGCATACAATGTGAAGGTTAGTGGGAAGCTAGAGGATTGGAAAGCCTTCAAAAACCAGAAAGGGGTAACAAAAAAATACATGGGGAGAAGATGAATTATGATGGTAAGCTAAGATAAAAGAAGATGACAACTTTTTTGAGATATATGAAAGGTAAAAGAGGACATTAGATTGCTTGAAAATGAGCTGGAGAAGTAGTAATGAAGAACAAGGAAATGGCAAAGGAATTGATTAGGTACTTTGCATTAGTTTTCACAGTGGAAGACACCAGCAGCATACCAGAACCTCAAGAGCAGGGAGCAGTGGTGAGTGTAATGCCCATGACTAAGGAGAAGGTTCTAGGTAAGCTGAAAGGTGTGAAGGTGGATAGATTACCCAGGCCAGATCAACTATACTCCAGAGTTCTGAAGGAGATAGCTGAGGAGACTGTGGTGGTATTGGTGATAGCCTTTCAAGAATCACTGGAGTCAGGGAAAGTCTCAGAGGACTGGAAAATCACCTGTTTAAGGGAGGCAGACAATAGAAAACTATAGGTTAGCCTGACTTTAAAATCTTATGAATAACTCTAAAGTCCATTAGTAAGGTTGAGATTGTGGAGTACTTAGAAGTGCATGGGAAAATAGGGCTGAGTCAGCACAGCTTCATCGAGGGGAGGTCAAGACTGAGATATGTTAGAATCTTTTGAGGAAGTAACAAGCACATTAGGCAAAGGAGAGCCAGTAAGTGTGATCTATTTGCATTTTCAGGAGGCCTTTGACAAGGTGCCTCATGGGAGGCTGCTGGACAAGATGAGAGCCTATGATGTTAGGGGCAAGATACTGGCACAGAGAATATCTGCTGACTGGCAGAAGGCAGAAAATTGTCTTTTTTGGGATGGCAGCTGGATGCTAGTAAAATTCTGCAGCGTCTGTGTTGGGACCCCAACTATTCATGTTATACATTAATGATCTGGATAAAGGAACTGAAGGCATTGGTGCTAAGTTTGCAGATGACAAAGGTTGTTGTTGGGATAGGTAATGTTGAGGTGGTGGGGAGGCTGCAGAAAGGCTTGGAAAGTTAGGATGGAATTGGCAGATGGAATATAATTTGAGAAAGTGAGATGCACTAAAATAGGAAAAATAGAGGGCAGGCTATTTTCTGAATTGGTTAAAGCTTCAGAAACCTGAAGCACAAAGGGACTTGGGAGTCTTAATACAGGATTCCCTTGGAGGTTCAGTTGGTGGGAAGATAAATGCAATGTTTGCACTTATTTCGGGAGGGTTAGAATATAAGAGTAGAAATGTACTTGCTGAGGCTGTATAAGGCTCTGGTCAAACGCCATACGGAATATTGTGAGCAGCTTTGGGCCTTGAATTTAAGGATGGATGCGCTGGCTTTGGAGGGGATCCAGAGGAGATTTATGTGAATGATCTGAGGAATGAAGGACTTGTCATATGGGGAGCAGTTGAAGAATCTGGGTATGTACTCAATGGAATTTAAAAGAATGAGGGGTGAATCTCATTGAAACTGACAAAATACTAAGAGTCCTGCATAGAATGGCCGTGGAGAAGGATGTTTCCATTAGTACGAGACACTAGGACCCATGGGTACAGCCTCAGTGAAGCGATGACTTCAGTGAAGAGATGAGAAAGAATTTCTTCTGCCAGAGAATAATTAATCTGTGGAATTCATTGTCACAGAAGGCTTTTGACACTAAGATAATTAAGTGTATTAAATATAGGGTCTTGACTGTAAGGGAATCAGGAGTTCTGGGGAGAAGACAGGAAAATGGGGTTGAGAAACATTATCAGCCTATGATCAAATGGTGGAGCAGACTTGATCAGCCAGATGGCCTAATTCTACTCCAATATATCTTTTGGAGAGTCTGTTCTACATGCAGAGGATTCTAAGGTAGTGTCTATACAACATTGCTGAACTGCGATGATTAGGCTAATGCCTGAAAGTTCACCTCTCTGGGCCTGTTTCAGGGTATTTGAGTTTATTTTGTTACTAATCACTGAGTCTGTACAACTTTACCAGCATCAAATAAAGTGAATCAAGTTGAGATATTTAAGACAATGAACAGTTTCTTGAGCATAGATTCCTTCCAAAACAAAACAAACTTGACTGTAATGCTGTCTAAAATAAAACCAAAAAAAAAGAAACAATGCCTTTGTATAGAGAAACAAAAGCATATACGTTACTGCAACTCCAACAGTTAATTTCTTTTTCAGGCAAATTAATTGTGTTTTATTTTTATTTGCACAAGACTGTTAATTAGATTTTTAAAATTACCAAGCAAAGGCATAAAGTTAAATGGACGAAAGCTAACATTAGTACACTAATTATTTGGGCTTGCTGGAATTTGATTTTCACAAAATAGCAATGCAAATATATAGTGTCAGGATGCAGACTTTTTAGTTCTGACTTTTACATCAATGGCAAGTCAATCTAGTTGGGGTAGTCTCATTGTTAATAGTGTGTATTGGCTGCTACATAAATACACTGTCAGAAAATCCTATCCACAATTCATCACAAGCACACAAATCAATATTCCCAATGTTAAAAAAAAATCTAAAGTTACTGAGCTCATGCTTTTCTGCTCAGTAATAATCTTGAATTTCTTCCAGATTAACATAAAATATAAGCTTAATTCTTGATCAAATGCAAAGAGGGTTGATTAAGACTACTTGAGAGTTGTACATTTCTAAAAAAAACTGGGAGAAAAATATAACACCTCAAACCTGTCAAATAGATGTTTTTTAAAAATGTCATTATAAATAACTTGAACAGAACGAAAGCTTTCCTTTAAACAATAAATCATTAATTCTATCATTAACATATTTTACATTGCTAATGAACAAAGGTATGCATTGGTTTGAAACAACTGGGTTTAAAATTGAAATTAATATCCAAGTTTATGGTAGCACATAAATAGGATTATGTACATTAACATTTAAAATAGTACATGATCTATGAATTTTAATTTTATCTGGGTTGTACCTATGAGTTCAAACCTTCAGCTGACTGGAACCTAAGTTACAGTTTTGAACTTGATTACTTGAATCCGTGTCACACAAAAGTAGCAGGCAATAACCATCTTCAATAAAGGAATATCCAAACACTTCTCCTCAAAGTCATTACCAGTCCTGAGTTGCTCATCGTAGACCATCAGAATTAAGCAATTTGGCCCATCAAATCTGCTCCGCCATTTGATCATGGTTGGTATGTTCCACAACTCCATTCTCTTGCCTTCTCCCCTTAACTCTGATCCCCATACTAATAAAGAACCTATCTCAGTCTTAAATACACTCAATGACTCAGCCTCCACATTCTTCTGCGACAATGAGTTCCACAGATTTACCAGCCTCTGAAGAAATTCCTCATCTCAGTTCTTCACTCTGAGGCTGTGTCCTCAGATCCTAATCTCTCCTACTAGTGGAAACATCATCTCCACATCCACTTTACACACATCTCTTAATATTCCACAAGTTTTGATCATCCTTCTAAGCTCCTGGGATTCACCACTCATCAGAAACTCAGTTGTGGTGATTTTATGGTGAATGACTCATCTCCTGCTTCTCAAAACCTGTCCACCACCTTAAAGACATATGATGGAATATTCCCCACTTGAATTAATCAATATGCCTTGAATAAAATCTAAGACGTTCAGGATCTTTATTGGTCAGTGCATTGGGGATAGGAGTTGGGAGTTCATATAGTGCTATCCAAGACATTGGTTAGGCCACGTTTGGAATAATGCATTTAATTCTGGTCTCCTTGCTATAGGAAGGATGTTGTGAAACTTGAAAGGGTCCAGAAAAGATTTACAAGGATGTTGCCAGTGTTCATGGGTTTGAACTTTAGGGAGAGGCTGAACAGGTTTCAATGAAGTAGACAAAGAACAGCTGTTTGATTGGTTGATGGTACAAGAACTAAGGGGATACAGATTCAAGGTTTAGCACAAGCGATGCAAGAGGATGTGATGAAGAACATTTTTACATCGTGAGAGTGATAATGATCTGAAACTCACAATTAGGGTGGTGGAAACAGAGACATTGAATGATTTCAAAATAAAATTGGATGGGCGTGAGTGCAGACTAATCTTGCACTGCTATGGAGATCGACTGGGAAAACTGGACTGACTGGATTGTTTTAAATGTGCTGCCTTCTTATAAGCTTTAATAAAGGTTTTAGTGATTGGGGTCTGAGTGATTTAGAGTTAGCAGATTGACTGCAATAGTAGGCTAGTTGGAACTTGTTGCATGCTGATTCTGTTCTTTGCAGAATCTCCAGTACACTTAATACCTCCTGGGTGGCCATGTTTGTAGCAGTAGCATCAAAGCTCAATTTCGAAGTTTCAATGCTAGTAAATAGGGAATTCTTAGCTATCAAACACTCAGGACCAACAGAGAAGGAAAAAAGCAGAAAGTCAAGTCTACATTAATTAAATATGATGTTACAGTTTGCAATAGAAAAGGATATCCTGGATGGTTCCAGGACTGAATGTATTTGGCTTGAGAGCACAGAGGAAGTTGTTATTATGCTGCCAGGTTGTTACAGTGAAAAGGAGATAGATGACCAGATAGTTGACAAAAGTGTGCAAATAGAATACGGCATCAGAAGATTTTAATCATCCTAATAGTGACTGGAAAACATCATACTATTAAAGGTAGAGGAAAGAAATCTCCAATGACTACAGGAAAACTCTCATCAAATACGTTTTTCATCAAACAAGAAAGGAAATAGTTTTGAACCTGGTCCTGGGAAATACTGCAGGTCTGATGGAGTGTGTTACACCACAAGATCATTAGTGAACAGTGGCCATAACATTACTTGATTTCGAATAATTATGGGAAGAGTGCAGAAAAACTGAATACAAATGCTCAAGGCAGGAAAACTAATTGCAGTGATTTAAGAAGAGACCAGGTACAGATAGCTTAGAAAAGGCTTGACAAGTATTAAGAGATTAATGGAAGGTAACCAGGGAAGAGATAATTAGGTACAAAACAATGCATGTTCCTTTGAAAAGAAAAGTTAGCCAAAGCATATCAAAGTTAAAACAAACCAAAAAACAAGAATGTTTTATGGATTTGGACTTAGGTCTTGGGCTTTGAATCAAATGTCATCTAGAAAATACACACGTATTAAGATCCTCAGGAGTTTCTAGTCTAATCTGTATATTTGAAAATGCTGCAATAAATATTAAATAATGTAAAAAGTAGCATCTGTGTTAATATTTTTGTTAAGAAAGTAACCATTTTAGAAAATACATGATTTTGTATATATTGTACAACAGGTGAGGCATATATTTTTAACATTTTACCATAAATTCACTGTAGGTTCTGGAAACGATTTATGCCTTTAAAGCAGCTATATGCTGTTTTATTGGGCAATAATTAGATCACTTATATTTCTGGCAAAGCTTCAGGCCTACTTTAAAAGCATTATAGCAGAAAAACCAATAGTTATAAAAAGACATTAAAAATTGAGACCTTCATTATTTTATTTTTTTCATGTTTGGTTTGGAACTGAAAGTTGAAGTTAAACTTTGAGCTTTCACCACCAAAATGTTTTGGAAAGGAAGATAGAACAAAAAAAAACGGATGTGTGTTTACAGGAACTGGCCTGAAAAGATAATTATGGGTTGACTGCTACTCTCAGAACACAACAGACTTTTCGGTATCAATACGCTCAGGGATTGGCAGCCTGTTAGACACGGAATGGATTAAGGGCGGAACTGTGCTGATTTGCCAGTCACAAAGAATGTTCGAAAAAGACAGTTTGAATTGGTTTGGTCTCGGTTTCTTTTATATTCATTCACAGGACATGGACATGGCTTGCTGGGCCAGCATTTATTGTCCATCCCTAACTGCCCAAGACACATGTCAAGAGTCAACCATGTTACTGTGGACCTGCAGTCATATTTAGGCCAGTTCAAGTGAGGATAATAGTTCTCTTCCCTAAAGGACATTAGTAAACTAAATGGGGTTTTTCTTACAATCTACAATATTTTCACAGTCATCATTAGACTCTAATTCCAGATGATTATTGAATTCAAATTCCATCATCTGCCACGGCAGGATTCAAACTTGAAATCCTCAGAACATTACCTAGCTCTCCTGATCAACAGTCTAGAGATGATACCATTAGGCCATCACCTCCCTTTGTTTTGGTCAGAAGATAGTGTGGTTGTAAAGGTGCTGAACGGAGTTTTGGTTGCTTTCTAGTTTATATCCAGTTATCGAGTTTATGAAAGGTTTGGGAAAAGATCCACAAACTATGAGACATATGTAGAAGCATCCAGTGATCTGTGGAAGCTGTTTGCGTGAATCAGTGACTTTGGAATTCAAGCAAGACTTACAGTTTACTTGCCTGTGAACATCTCCATTAACCAAGATTTATGAAGGTTTGGTACCTATTACGAAAACATTGAACAAGACAATTACAATTTTTTTTTAAAGTGGTCCCTTAACTGTGTCTGTCTGTCTACAAGAGTGCAGAGGGGGTTGGGTTCATTGATATCGAGTAGATTGCCTTGTTGCTTATCCATGGTCTGCTAAAGTGACATTATTAATGCTAAATTGCCAATTTAAATTTGTAAAGTTTGGTGAGGAACAATTGCACAACTGAGGGAAATTGAACATTTATTAAAATTTTAATTTTAATATGTTGCAAATCCACAGATAGGGAGGATGATTTGATTTGGCCTGCTGTCTGTGTCATAATAATACATCATGGGAGTAAGACTAAGGAAAGAAAAACAATGCAAGAGCTGATCGTTGGTGTGTAGATCATTAAAGTTGGCAGGATAAACAGGTACGAGGGAAACAAATAAAATCCTTTGTTTTATATTCAAGGGCACATAATACAAAAGGGAAGAGTCAGTACTGAACTTAAATCTCTCATGTGACAGCTGAAGTATTGTACAGGGAGTCTCTGATTTATGAATGTCCAACTTAACAAATGCTCATATTTATAAACACAATCTCATACAAGGATGTAATTTTAAAGGCCCAACATACAAACATTTTCTGTACTTATGAACCCGTTCGCAACCAGAGCCCGTATGCTCTTTATCCACTATAAAAAGGATGCAAAAGCAACAGAAAAAGTTCAGTAACACGAATGTTACCTGAATGATTGAGTTAAGAGGAGATAGTTGAGAATTTTTTTTACAACAGCTGAACAGGTTAAGAAGTAGCCCAATAGATTTCTTAAAGATTACAAGGGATAATTAAAATTAAGAGTGATAGAATATTTCCAATGATTGGTATTAAAACAGAAAGTGCTGGAAATACTAAAAAAAAAGAGTTACTATTACAAGACCGATTTGACTCTTCTTTCGAATCCTTTAACCATGGATGACTCCAGCCTTAAACTTTCTCCAGCACTTTCTGCTTATATCCCAATTGGTAAACTGGAGAATAATTGGTATAAAATTAAGATATTCAGAATAAAAACTTGAGAAGTATAAAAATATGCTTACACAGAATAACATTGTATATTTTTTCTGAATGAAACTTTTGATAAAACAGCCAGATATTTTTTTGAAAAGAATTTAAGCAGATGTATGAAGAACAGAAATAACAAAAGCAAGTAGGAGTTAGAGATTAGACGAGGTGGAGCGTATGAAAAAGAACAATACACAAACTTCAAAGGCCAAATGTTACTGTACAAAAAGACCATTCTATTATTCTAGAACATCTACCCAAAACAAAATATACAATTACCTGGTACACCTGCTGGGGACAGGGGTCCAGACCTGGACTGATTGCTTCCAACAGGAGAACCAACTGGAGAGGGGGAGGGGCCCCGGATACCAGACAGGTGAGGAGAAGCATGAGGGGAGAAGGGAGATTGTGCAGGATTACTTGGTTCTCCTTGGCCACTTGAGGATCCTGAAGCACTCACTCCAGAACTTAGTGTACCTTCTGTCCCTGTTGGTAAATCGTCGATGGATCCAGATAAATCCTAGCAAAACAAAAAGTCACAATTAGGTGCATATTTAGACAACAACACAATGTAAGAATGCCAATAATCTAACAGAAAGTATGAAATGACATGGTCAGTTAATATTTTATGACACTTGTGACCTTTTACATCACCATATGAAAGTGCTAGGTCCTTTACAAAATATTGAGTTTTTGAATTTATTTCCATTCAATAACAGACTAAACTATTTGTGGTTTTTTAAAATGAAAACAATCTTGTTTCTGGTTATTATACCTGTGACTTTGCAGTTCAAACATAATCATAGTAAAGGCAGAGTTAAAGCATCAGCACAGATTTGTTTTAAACTGCCTGATAGATTTGAACCTCTGTCTAGTCTCGGGCCTAATCATAACCCTTAAATCATACATAACATGGAAGCTATCTTCGGTAGTGTTTATATTGTAGAATCATTTTTCATTCCATGACTACTTAACTGATTCTCAAACTTGATATTATTTAGAATGAACATTACCACTTAAAAGTCATAAATCCAAGGACTGACCTGTAAAGATGTTAATGTTTATGTATCCAAATAATGTATCCAATGAAATGTGACAGAACATTCTAATCTGTACTGGAATGCAGTCATTGCATGTTAGTACAATGGAAGAACTCAACTGCAACGGGTGTTGGAAAAGGCCACACTCGCTGAACAAACACAATTCAAGTTACAATTCTCAATTTTATTTACCAATTGGCCATATGTTAAGTTTCCACAAAGGTTTGCAAAATAAATGGTATGGAGTTCAATGTCCTGGGCTCAAGTCAGGTCCCAGTCCAGCAAGGTATCAGATAAGCTGGACAATTCATTTAAACTATAAATGTTAACAGACAACTTTCATGATTATTCCTTGTGTTTTCATTACACTTGCCAAGTAACAGTACCAAACATTCTAATGCTTAATGATTCTTTGTCCTATAAATGACTTTGTAACTAGTATATTAAGCAGTGTAGTAATATTTCTGACTCGAGATGGAATAGGATCTATTGAGTATCATAGGGAGTGTTACAATGATGAGTGCAGCTTGTGAAGTGTCTATAAAGCAGATTCCTGCTATTTTCTGAGTCATATCAGCAGCTATTATTTTACTAACCCCTGCAGGAATGTTAGAATGACAGGAAACAGTACATATTCTTCGTGAATTTCTACAGAAATCTGATGCAACTCATTCAGATAAGTTCTCTCTTCCTTTATGTTCTCCACCTATGAACTGTATTACATTGAATTAAATGAATACAACTAAAACAAACAAAAAGTTTCAACTTGTTTTCTATGATTACTGGCCTTTGTTATCTTTTAAAAAGATAATTTGCACGACGCACATGGCTCTACCAATTTGCATTGTGGGTAATCAAGAATCTATTATTAGTACTGCCCAACTCCATAGGTTTATCTTTTTCCTGGCATTTGCTTCATATTTGTAGGTCTGATTGGATTTCTGCCAATAGAAATTCATAGGTCACTTATAAAAGTACAGCATTTCTGAGTGTGAGATGTTTCTGTCTGAACAGAATCTTTTTCCCTCAAAATACTACAGATCCCCAAACACGCATACAACATATTTAAGCAGAAACTTCAAGTTCCAGCTCACCAACTACAGCTTGTAGAATGCCCCAACGCATTGTTTCAAATTAGCAAATTGCACACTGAACCAACACAATCTACTGCCAGTTTCTCTTGGAGATTGAATGCTGGCTTCAAGTTAAATCTGTCTTGTATGAAACCAAGATTTCAGAAGAGTGTTCTGTTGCACTGGTTCTAATTACTGAGTGAATGATTACGTAAGTTTTGTAATTCATGGCAAATCTGTTATTAGTATTATTGAGATTTAGCAGTAGTAAAACACAGAAATACAAAGATACAATAACACAGAATTATATAGCACACGGAACAGGCCCTTTGCTCCACCAATGCTGCACCTACACCATGCCTTTCTCAACTAAAAATCTTTTGCCTCTACGTGGTCTGTATCCACTATTCCCTGCCTATTCATATATCAAGATACCTCTTAAACGTATCTGCTTTCACCACCACCTGTTGTATAAAAAAAACTTGCCTCTCATATCTCCTTTTAAACGTATTTCCATTTACCTTAAACCTATATCTGCTAGTAACTGACATTTCTATCCTGGGAAAAAGCCTCTGATTTTCCATTCTAGCCATGCCTCATAATTTTGTTCTATCACATCACCACGTATCCTTTGCTGTTCAAGTGAAAGCAAATCAAGTTTGTCTAAACGTTGCACATAGCCAATGCCATCCAAACCAGAAAACATGTTAAAAAATTTCTGCACCCTCTGCAAAGCATCCACATCCTTCATGTAAACATGACATAAGAACTGTGTGTCACAGAACTGTGCACAAATATGGCATAATTAATGTTCAATACAGCTGCAACATGATTTGCCAATTTTTATACTTTATGCCTGACCAATGAAGGCAAGTATGCCTTCTTGGCCATTTTATCCACTTGTTTTGCCAATTTCAGGGAACTGTGGATCTGTACACATAGATCTCTCTTTATGTTGATGGAACTAAGGGTTCTGCCATTTACTGTATACTTCTCTCCTGCATTAGACCTTCCAAAGTATATCACCTTGCATTTGTCCAATTAAACACCACCTGCCATTATTCCACCCAAGTCACCATCTTATATCCTGCTGTAACCACCAACAATCCTCCTCACTATCCACAGCTCCCCCAATCATTGTGACATCTGCAAACTTACTAATCAGACCACCTATTTTCTCTTCCAAAGCATTTACATATAAATACAAACAACAGGGGTCCCAGCACGAATCACTGCAGAACACCAATGGTCACAGATCTCCAGTCAGAAGAATACCCTTCCACTGCTACTCTGTCTTTTAAAGACTAATCCAGTTCTGTATTCATTTTAACAGCTCACCGCGTATCCCATGTGACTTCACATTTTATATCCGCCTGCCATGGGGGAACCTTGTCAAAGGTCTTGTGAAAATACATAGCAATAACACATCTACTGCGCTACCCTCAATCATCTTTGCCACTTTGTCAAAAAATTTAATTAAGTTTGTGAGACATGATCTTTCCTGCACAATGCCATACTGCCTATCGCTAATAAGGCCAAATGTGAGTAAATCCTGTCCCAAAGTATCTTCCATAATTTCCCTACCACTGATGTACGGATCAATGGCCTGTAATTTCCCTGTTGCCCTTAAACAAATGAACAATGTTGGCTATTCTCCAGTCCTCTGGGACTTCTGTGACTAAAGAGGAATCAGAGATTTCATACGAGGCCACAGAAATGTCATCACCAGACTCCCTCAGCATTCTAGGATAGATCCCATCTGATTCTGGTGACTTGTCTACCTTAATGCGTTTTGAAATACCCAACACCCCTTCCTATTTCACATTGCCATGCTCCAGAACACCACCCTCCAAAGACACTCTATTCATCATGTTCTTCTCCTTTGTGAATACTGATGCAAAGTATTCATTAAGGACCTCACACATTTCCTCTGGCTCTACGCACAAAATTCCTTCTTTTGTCCTTGAGTGGACCTACCCTTTCCCTAGCTCCCCTGTTGTCCTTATATATGTATAAAATGCCATGGGATTATCCTTAATCCTATTTGCCATTGTCTCTTTTAGCCCTAATTCCTCGAGTTCTTTTCTGCTATCGTTGTATTTTTCGAGCAGACTGTCTGTCTTCCACTTCCTAAACCTTCTGTATGCCTTTTTCTTTTGACAAAGCACTCACTCTCTCAACTCTGAGAAGAGAAGTTGAGAGTCAAGAACAGCCCTTCAGAAGGAATGAGCACTTTCCTGAAGGGCTTATGCCCAAAACCTTGATTCTCCTGCTTTGGATGTTGCCTGACCTGCTGTGCTTTTTCAGCACCACACTCCAGACTCTGATCTCCAACATCTGCAGTCCTTACTTTCTCCCAATTTCTCTTATTATCCAAGCTTCCCGAATCTTGCCATCCTTCTCTTTCATTTTCATGGGAAAACGTGAGTCCCGAACTCTAAATCAACTGACATCAGTATTTACTGTGGAAAAGGACATGGAAGATATAGAATGTAGGGAAACAGATGGTGACATCTTGAAAAATGTCCATATTACAGAGGAGGAAGTGCTGGATATCTTGAAATGCATAAAGGTGGCTAAACCCCCAGGACCTGATCAGGTGTACTGTAGAACTATGGGAAGCTAGGGAAGTGATTGCTGAGCCTCCTGCTGAGACACTTGTATCATGGATGGCTACAGGTGAGATGCCAGAAGACTGGAGGTTGGCTAACGTGGTGCCACTTTTTATGAAGGGTGGTAAAGACAAGGCAGGGAACTATAGACCAGTGAGCCTGACATCAGTGGTGGGCAAGTTGTTGGAGGGAATTCTGACGGACAGGATGTACATGTATTTGGAAAGGCGAGGACTCAACATGGCTTTGTGTGTGGGAAATCATGTCTCACAAACTTGATTGAGTTTTTTGAAGAAGTAACAAAGAGGAGTGATGAGGGCAGAGCGGTAGATGTGATCTATATGGACTTCAGTAAGGTGTTTGACAAGGTTCCCCATGGGAGTGTGATTAGCAAGGTTAGATCTCACAGAATAGAGGGAGAACTAGCTATTTGGATACAGAACTGGCTCAAAGATAGAAGACAGAGGGTGGTGGTGGAGGGTTGTTTTTCAGAATGGAGGCCTGTGACCAGTGGAGTGCCACAAGGATCGGTGCTGGGTCCTCTACTTTTCATAATTTAAATAAATGATTTGGATGCGAGCCTAAGAGATATAGTTAGTAAGTTTGCAGATAACACCAAAATTAGAGGTGTAGTGCACAGCGAAGAAGGTTATCTCAGATTACAACAGGATCTGGACCAGATGGGCCAATGGGCTGAGAATGGCAGATGGAGTTTAATTCAGATAAATGCGAGATGCTGCATTTTGCAAAAGTAAATCTTAGCAGGACTTATACACTTAATGGTAAGGTTTTAGGGAGTGTTGCTTAACAAAGAGACCTTGGAGTGCAGGTTCATAGCTCCTTGAAAGTGGAGTCGCAGGTAGATAGGATAGTAAAGAAGGTGTTTGGTATGCTTTCCTTTATTGGTCAAAGTATTGAGCACAGGAGTTTGGAGGTCATGTTGCGGCTGTACAGGACATTGGTTAAGCCACTGTTGGAATATTGCATGCAATTCTGGTCTCCTTCCTATCGGAAAGATGTTGTGAAACTTGAAAGGGTTCAGAAAAGATTTACAAGGATGTTGCCAGAGTTTGAGGATTTGAGCTACAGGGTGAGGCTGACAGGCTGGAGTGTCGGAGGTTGAGGGGTGACCTTATAGAGGTTTACAAAATTATGAGGGGCATGGATAGGATATATAGACAGTCTTTTCCCTGGGGTGGAAAGAGTCCAGAACTAGAGGGCATAGGTTTAGGATAAGAGAGGAAAGATATACAAAAGAGACCTAAGGGGCAACTTTTTCATACAGAGGGTGATACATGTATGGAATGATCTGCCAGAGGAAGTGGTGGAGGCAGGTACAATTGCAACATTTAAAAGGTATTTGGATGGTTATAAGAATAGGAAGAGTTTGGAAGGATATGGGCTGAGTGCTGGCAGGTGGTACTAGATTGGATTGGGATATCTGGTCGGCCTGGATGGGTTGGACCAAAGTGTCTGTTTCCATGCTGTACATCTCTAAGACTCTATAACTGGCCTATAATAGATTCCCACATTCCAGATGTGGATTTACCCTCAAACAAAATTTCCTAGTCTACATTCCAAGCTCCTCGCACTAAGGGACGTAAAAAAGGGTAAGTTAAAATCGCCCACTAAAACAACCCCATTGTTTTCACACTTTCCCATAATCTGTCCACTTATCTGTTTCTCTATCACCTTTTTGGCTGTTGGGTAGCCTGTAGTACAATCTCAACATGACTGCATCCTTTCTATTCCTGACCTTTACCAATATGGCCTTGCTGGAGGTGCCCTCCCTCACTAAAGGAGTGATAATCTCTCTATTCACTAACATAACTTCCCAACTTCTTTTACGTCCCTCTCTATCACACTGTAACATCTAAAACCCAGAACCTTAAGCTGCCAGTCTCGTCCCTCTCTTGATCCAATCTCCGTAAGAGCTACAACGTCATAATTGTATATATTAATCCAACGTCTAAGTTTCTCTGCCTTACCGGCCATACTTCTCATATCTTAAAAAGAAATTGCACAGAAAATCCAAACTTCTCAGAATCAAATAATTACTGGAGAAGAAACCTTACAAACTTTACGCCTGCGTACACCCAATATCAGAAATATAATAAGTATCACTTTGGTTCAATTTTGGGCACCCTGGTATTGAATCACAGGGTTATAAGTTCAAAGTCATAATGAAATCTAAGATAATATTTCAGTGTTATGCAGAGAAGTACAGTACTTTTGACAGCTGCCTTTTTGGATAAGGCACTGAACTATTCACATGGACATAAAGGACCACTTTGTACCAATGTTCCCTGTGAGGTGCATGGCCATTGAGAAACCCCATGTGATTAAGTTGGAGGATTCCCATAAAGGAACAAACATGAGGAGGGAGTATTGCTTGGAATAATTTGAAGTTGAGGAAAGCATTTATTCTTCACCTTCAAACCAACATGCTAAAATCAGATTAATAAGTTAACTAGATCAATTTGCTACTCATTTGCTGAGGCCAAGACAAATTATTATTTTTATGAATGTAACAGTGAGTACACTTCAAAAAAAATCTATTTGTTGTAAAAGGTTTGGGAAATCTTTAGGATTTTATGGTAGTATAAAAAAGCAAGTTCTTTCTATAATGCACGTTAAGTAAGCACCATCTATGATCTCAATATTTTAAAAGTTTTTCGTAGACCACATTTTAAATAAATGAAGAAAGGGAGGACTGCAGATGCTGGAGATCAGAATCAAGACTGTGGTGCTGGAAAAGCACAGATCAGGAATTTCTGATGAAGGGCTTATGCCCGAAACATCGATTCTCCTCCTCCTCGTATACTTCCTGACCTGCTGTGCTTTTCCAGCACCACACTCTCGACATTTTAAATAATGCCGACAACAAAAATACTACGTTCTGTAATTAACTCCTATTCGGTCAATCCAAAAGTATGTACCATATTTCACCCTTCTCTAAATCACAAATTATGCATAATTTTGCTTTTCCTCTTACTTTATACACTAAATTTAGGCTATATCCTGCAACTCACAATGAGCAGTGCAACAGGAAAGTTGCTGGTTCAAGATGTAAAAAGTCAAGACTGGCAGTGGGTTGGTGTGGGGATGTCATTGATTTTAGCTCTTTTTACTGGATAGCATTAAAAGGAACAATTTTTTAATGAGTAAACTAGATGGTGAGTGCACCATCTTAGTTCATATTTGTTTTCTTTAAATAATGATGAAAATTACTATAAAATAGAAATGCTAAAATGTTATTGTTTGGTGTATATCTGGTAAACTAACATATTACTAGGTCTTCAATTTTTGTTTAAAAAGTAGTTCATTCTCAAGGGTGCACTCAAAGGTACTTGTTGCCAGAAGCTGCTAAAACAATTGGATTCTGGGAAGCTCCATGTACAACACATTAGAACTGTAAAAAACATGCAATGAAACATAAAATAATTGGCTTTTTATAGGTAACATTTGCTACCATTACCTGTCACCATATTGTATTTTCTTTTCCTAGAGCAGCAAATCAAGACAGTCTGTCTTTTGGAAATTCTAGGCTTGTCAGTCTCGAGTTTATTACCATGAAGTTACTAAAATCCATAACTCAGTGTAGAGTGACTGAGCATCAGAACAGATATGAAATGCTGAAAGCACCAGCAGGAATTTAGCAAACATTACTTGCGTTCATACAAACGTTTTTTTTTGCAGAGGTAATGGGAGAGATAAAGGAAGTGTCTATGGCAATATAACATTGTACAAGAGGCTACTAAGAAAAGTTAATTGCATAGAATTGGAATTAACTGCAGTGTTTACTTTGAACGTAAAACTGTGCAGCATAGGAACGGACCCTTAGACCAATGATGTTGTGCCAAACATGATGCCAAATCGTATTAGGCGCAACATTGTGGGCTAAGGGCCCATTCCTGTGCTGAACAGTTCCATGTTCTAAGTAAACACTGCTGTTAATTCCAGTTCTATGCAGCTAACTTTTGTAGGTAGTCTCCTGTGCAATGCATTTATTTTATATATCCACAGACACTTCCTTCAGTAGGGAGAAGACAGTGAGATTAATTGGTATGTACTCAGATTAATTGGGGGGTTTCCACAGAATACTGCAGCTGGATCTTCAACTTTTCACTGTTTATAAATGACAAAGCAACAGAGCCAAATATCCAATTTGCTGATGATATTAAATACATAGCACAATGAATAAGTTAAATTAAAGCATAAAATCACAGTGCAAAATTGATACATTAGGAGAAATAGGTAAAGCTGAAGTCTTGCATCAAGGATACTTCAATATTTTCTAAATGATGAACAACTAGAAACTGTGGAAGAACAGAATTAAACTACAGAAATTTGAAGAAGCTAGTGGACAGGTTCAAAACAGTTCAAAAGGTTTGTGAATTGTTGACATTTACTTCAAGGTATGTGGTGGAATGTGAGGAAGCAATTTTGGCTGTGAAGGCCTATGCTTAGTTCCCATTGAAAGAAATGCATTCAATTCTGAGCAGTGCACCCCTGGAGGTATATAATGGCATCAAAGCAGATCTGCCTAATATATTTTGGGCTAAAAGAGTCAAATTATATGGACTAGTTGCAGTCCCTGCATAGCGAAAATGTAGGCATGATCAAATTGAGGTGTTTAAGAGGGCTGAATGATTTGATAGGGAAGCCAGGAGAATGCTATATTCAGTGATGAGAACCAAAGTAAAAGGACACAGCCTTAAAATTAGAACCAGGCTACTTTGGGTTGATGTCAAAAAGCACTTTTTAAACAAAAAGGGTTAATGAAAATGGAAAATACCCTTCCAGAAAAATTGTTGAGACTAGTCATTTGAAAATTTAATAAATGTGGCTGATGCATTTTAGTTAGGCAATTGTATTAAGGAGTATGGAACTAAGGCAGATCGAATTAAGATACAGACCAGCTCTGATGTAATTCATTGGTAGAGCAAGTTCAAGGAGATACTTGACCTACTCCAGTTCCTATTTATGTTTACCACACAACTGCTGCTTTCTGTGGGCAATATAATAATATTTTGCATTTGTCAGAGGTAAATGTAGGGGAATGGGTCTGGGTGGGTTTCTCTTCGGACTTGTTGGGCTGAAGGGCCTGTTTCCACACTGTAAGGAATCTAATCTAATCTAACATTTCATTCCATTACACCAACCAACCAATAAAGCCTAAGACCCGTCTCAAATGCTGGAAGAATAAAGTTTTTATCCTACACTTTACTTGGTTTGCTAGATTTTTAAGAAGCATATTGGAATAGTACAAAGTTCATATGGTCTTTGTTTCAAATGGCTATCACAAATTGCACATGATGGGACTTATAGCAGAGGTTGAGGTCATAATGGCTATAGAAGAACAGCTGGAACTGCAAATATAACTGCATTTCTCTCAAAAAAACACTCCCTTTCCATGAATAAAACCCAAAACACTGTATGAGCTACCATTTGTAATTACAAATTACACAAATTGAATGATCACACAAGCAATTATCATTCATTAACAAAACAGTGTGTTAGGTCTAGGTAGTTCCATTTTCATCAGCTTCTGCATATTAACTGCTATGCTAGAAAGGAAAAGAGGAATGAAACTGAAACCATCTGTATCAGCCAAGGCACTGGAAATGACAATGGCAAACACAGGTCTTTCTACCCTGCAAAGTTCTTCTCACTTACTAAACTGGGCGAGCTCTCAGACTAGACAACCAAAAACTGGACATAATCACACACTGAGATGGTGACACAGCAGTATGCAGCTAGGAGTTGCCCTAGGAATTTTTCACATTCATTTTGGACCGCACTAAGTCTCATGTCACTAAGTCAGACATGGACAAGGAAACCTGTGAACCATGTACTGCCCCTCCCTTCCTCCTGAATCAATACTCCTCCATTGTTGAACAACACTTGGAGCAAGAACAGTGGGAACAAATGCGCACAATGTACACTGGGTGGGGGAATTTCCATGTGCACCACTAAGAACGGGTCGGCAGAACCACTACTGAACATTTGTTAAACGGGTCTGCAGCAGGTGAGGAGGGAACCTTGAGAGATAAAAACATACCTGAGCTCTTCCTCACTAATCTACCATAGACGCATCTGTCCATGACAGTATTAGTAAGGGTGACCAACATGCAATCCTTGTGGAGACACCCTCCACTTTGTTGTAGGACACTATCACTATGCAATATGTGACAGACTTTGAACAGATCAAACAACTCAAGACTAAGCCATAGGCAACAGCTAAATTGTACACCAACACAATCAATCAACAACCTCATAACACACATAAATCAAAATCATTTCAAAGAAGAGTGCAGGAGGGTTTGTCAGTTGCAGCACAAGACTTACATAAAATGAGGTATAAACCTGGTGAAGCTATAAATAAGGGCTTGGATGTCATACAGAATATGTAGCAAGTGATAGAGAGTGCTAAGCAATTCCACAACCAACGAATCAGATCCAAGGTCTATAGTCCTACCACTTCTAGCAGACAAGGGAGATGGACAAGTAAAGGGAGAGGTGCCACAAACAAATTGATCCTCAATAATGCAGGAACCCAACACATCATCAATGCAAAAGATAAGACTGAAGCATCTGCAACAATTTTCAGCTAGCAGTGCTGAATGGATGAAACATCTTGGCGTCCTTTCGAGATCCCCAGCAATTATGAGTCCATTCAATTCAGCTCATGTAATATCAAGAAAAGAATAGCTAAAATACTGGCATCAGTTAATTCATTAACCCTGTTACCTTACACAACACCAAGTCGAGTGTAGCCTGTTTTTGGATTAGTTCCAGAACATGCTGCTCAAAAAAACACTCTCAAAAGCATTGTATGAACTCTTCATCCAAGTTACCTTTGTCAATCTAGTCTTTTAAATTTATATATAAATCAAAATCACCCATGGTTATTGCTGTCTCTTACGTAAATTATTTCTTTTGTTTACTTCGTCCTCCAATAGTGTTACTATTTGGGGCCTTTAGACAGCTCTCGCTCATGAATTATTTTCCTTTACTATTTTTCATTTCCACCCAAACCATTTCTTTATCCCAAATTCCTGAACTAAAGTAATTAGGACCTAGTGCACAAATGCCATTCTTGATTAAGAGTGCTACCCCTCCACTTTTATCTAGCTTCCTATTTACATAGAATACATAGAAAAATACAGCGCAGTACAGACCCTTTGGCCCTCGATGTTGCGCCGATCCAAGCCCACCTAACCTACACTAGCCCACTATCCTCCATATGCCTATCCAATGCCCGTTTAAATGCCCATAAAGAGGGAGAGTCCACCACTGCTACTGGCAGGGCATTCCATGAACTCATGACTCGCTGAGTAAAGAATCTACCCCTAACATCTGTCCTATACCTACCACCCCTTAATTTAAAGCTATGCCCCCTCGTAATAGCTGACTCCATACGTGGAAAAAGGTCCTCATGGTCAACCCTATCTAAACCCCTAATCATCTTGTACACCTCTATCAAGTCACCCCTAAACCTTCTTTTCTCCAATGAAAACAGCCCCAAGTGCCTCAGCCTTTCCTCAACATTCTGGTAAACCTCCTCTGCACCCGTTCCAGTGCCTCCACATCCTTCCTATAGTATGGCGACCAAAACTGCACACAATACTCCAGATGCGGCCGCACCAGAATCTTATACAACTGCAACATGCCCTCAGGGCTCCGGAACTCAATTCCTCTACCAATAAAAGCCAGTACGCCATATGCCTTCTTCACCGCACTATTTACCTGGGTGGCAACTTTCAGAGATCTGTGTACATGGACACCAAGATACCTCTGCTCATCCACACTACCAAGTATCTGACCATTAGCCCAGTACCCCATCTTTTTGTTACTCTTAAAGTCATACAGCATGGAAACAGACCCTTTGGTCCAACTAGTCCATGCCAAACATAATCCCAAATTAAACAAGTGCCACCTGCCTGCTCCTGTCCCACAATACCTCACATTTATCCAGAATGAACTCAATCAGCCATTTTTCAGCCCATTTGATTAAGATCCCTTTGCAATCTTCGAGAACCTACTTCACTTTCTGCTATGCCAATTTTGGTGTCATTCGCAAACTTTCCAACTATGCCTTTTATATTCCCATCCAAGTCATTCATATAAATGATAAACAAAAAGAGAACCCAGAATTGATCTGTCTGGGACACCACTGGTGACAGGTCTTCAGTCTGAAAAGCAACTCTCTACCACCCCCCCCCACCACCACCATCACCACTACCCTCTGTCTCCGGACGTTAAGCCAATTTTGTTTCCAATTGGCAAGCTTAACTGAATTCCATGTGAACTAACTTTACTAATTAGTCTACCATGCGGAACTTTATCAAAGGCTTTACTAAATCCAAATTAACAATGTCTACTGCTCTGCCATCATCACTATTTTGGGTTACTTGCTCTAAAAACTCAATCAAATTTGTGAAACTGTTTTCCTCAGACAAAACCATGCTGACTATCCTTAATCAATATATGTCAATAAATCCTATCTTTTATAATTATCTCCAACAATTTACTCACAACCAAAGTCAGACTCAAGTCTATAGTTTCCCAGTTTCTCCTTACATCTTTCCAAAACAAAGGTAGAATATTAGTCACCCTCTAGTCATCAGATGCCTCAACCATAGTTATCAATAATGCTAAAATTTCTGCAAGGGGTCTCGCAATTTCCTCCCTTACTTCCCATAACATTCTGGGCTACATTAGATCAAGTCCCAGAGATTTATCCACCTTTATGTCCCTTAAACCTCCCAAACTTCCTTTTCTGTAATGTGAACTGTTTTTAAAATATCAAAGTTTATTTCTCTGTATTCTCTAGACTCAATTTCTTTCTCCACAGTAAAAACTGACAAAATATTAATTTGGTATCTCTCTCATCTCCTGTGGTTCAACAGATCATTAAGAGGCCCTACCCTCTCTCTAATTAACCTCTTGCTCCTAATGTATTTGTCGAATCTCTTTGGATTACCCTTAATCTTATCTGCCACAGCTATCTCATATCCCCTCTTTGCCTTCCTGGTTTTGTTCTTAAGAATGCCCCGACACACTTGATATTGGTTAAGAGATTCAACTGAATCAAGTTGTCTATTTCTAAAATAAAATTCTCTTTTATTCTTGACTAGAACCTCAATATCTTTATTCATCCATTGGTCCTTAATCTTACCAGCCTTACCCTTCACTCTAACAGGAAAATAGTGCCTCTGAACTGTGGGCGGCACGGTGGCACAGTGGTTAGCACTGCTGCCTCACAGCGCCAGAGACCCGGGTTCAATTCCCGCCTCAGGCGACTGACTGTGTGGAGTTTGCACGTTCTCCCCGTGTCTGCGTGGGTTTCCTCCGGGTGCTCCGGTTTCCTCCCACAGTCCAAAGATGTGCAGGTTAGGTGAATTGGCCATGCTAAATTGCCCGTAGTGTTAGGTAAGGGGTAAATGTAGGGGTATGGGTGGGTTACGCTTTGGCGGGTCGGTGTGGACTTGTTGGGCCGAAGGGCCTGTTTCCACATTGTAATGTAATCTAATCTAATGTAATCTAAAAAAAATGCACAAAACACCAGCTGATGATCACCAACACACCTTTATACCAAAAAGATAAGTTCAAGTTGTGGAGACATCCACAATCAATTTCATTTGATCCAGAGACCAAAAGAACGTCCTCATTACTAATGCAAAAATCAGTGGAGATGACTGCTCAACAGACGATAAGATCATCTGCTCCTCAAAGTTTATCAAATGCTACCAGATGCAACTGAAGATGAAGAAACTGTTCAGAAAAAAGGCTTCAAGAACTAAGCATACTTGCAAACTTCCAAGAATGTCTTCACCAAAATCTTAGAATTCATTTTAATGGTTGGAGGAACTCTGAAGAGAGCTGAGGACAGCCATCATCTCATGCTGTAAAGAAACGATTGGCTACAAGACCAGGAAACAGTAAGGCTGGCTCACTGAGAATGCATGCATCATCCAAGACCTCACTGACAAGAGGAAACCTCTTCACACCTGGCAAAACAACATGAACAGCATGGCACAGGGAACTGACCAAATAGCACAGGTGGAGTTACAAACAAATTCTAGGGAAATCAAGAACCAAGGTGGACCGAGAAAGCTAAGGAGCTGCAACTCCTTGCTGACAAGCACAACATCACTGTTTCTTCAATGCAATGTACAGCCTCAACACCCTTGTCTTCAAACATGTGCAGAGTAAAGAGGTAACAATTTTGAGAGAAAACATTAGCCTCCAATGGCAACAACACTTCAAAGAATTTCTAAACCATCGACAAGGACATGGAGTCATCGAGTCATACAAATGTATAGTACGGAAACAGACCCTTTGGTCCAACTCGTCCATGCTGACCAGCTATCCCAACCCAATCTAATTCCACCTGCCAGCACCCGGCCCATATCCCTCCAAACCCTTTCCATTCATATACCCATCCAGATGTCTTTTAAATGTTGCAATTGTACTAGCCTCCACAACTTCCTCCGGCAGCTCATTCCATACCCGTACCACCCTCTGCGTGAACATGTAAGATTCTCCTTGTGGGAGACGGTTATAACTCAGAGAAAGGAGTTGCTCCTTTAAGATGGAAATGAGGAAGAATTTCTTCTCTCAAGGTTTGGTGATGTCATCGAATTCTTTATAGCAGAGAGCCATCAGGACATGGTTGTTAAGTATATTCAAAGCTCAGTAGACAGATTTCTATTACTAAGGGAATTAGGATTATGGGAATTGGTAGGAGAATGGAGTTGAATGTTATCCAATCAGCCACAAACTTATTGAATGGTACAGTGGACTCAATAGGCTGAATGCTCCTATGCCTTATGGTCCTTAATTCATATTTTCGCTTTTCCCCCTCCACCCCAGTTTTTTTGTTTATGGTGTTTTATCTATGTCTTTTGTCTTTTATTTTGTAGATAGCTTTCTTTCATGCTTTTCACTCATGTTGAATATTGATCCAAGTTTGCAAACATCTGGTCTACATGTTTGAGGAAATCCCCCAACTCCTCATTAAAGATGATTTTGGACTCCCCCTAATGTGGTAGAAGTTGAAGTTGTTATTAGACAAATGAAGACAGGAAAAGGGACAGTTATAAATGGGATTCCAGTGGGGAATTTCAAACTTGGAAGAGTAGAGTTTACCGTCATCTCCTTTAACTGTGCCTGAAAATCCAAAACAAAGAAGAAATCCCTGCATATCTCTGGGATGCTGTCATCACCACTCTCTTCAACAAAGGAGATAAAATGGATTGTGGGAACTATCAAGGAAACTCCTTTTCTCCATCGCTGCGAAGATCATCACCCGAGTCCTCGCTAGGCGCCTTCTCTTAGTCTCTGAGGAAATCTTTCCCAAAAGCCAGTGCAGCTTCCAACCAAGCCATGGAACTATGGATATGATTTTCACTGCTCAGCAACTCCAAGAGCAAAGCTAGAAACAAAACAACTGCTCTACATGGCCTTTGTCAATTTTACCAGGTCAACTGCTATCTATGGAAGATCCGGTCAAAGGTCAGCTGTTCAGAGAAAAATCATCAAAATGCTCTGTCTCTTCCATGACAAGATGTCGAAGACAGCCTGCACTCACTGTAAAATGATGGAACCTTTGAGATCAAGACAGGATGAAGCAGGCATGTGTCACTGTCACCATTTTTCATCAGCAAGAACAAGGCTTACAGTGGTATGGACACTGTCTACAGGATGGACGGAAAACTTTTCACATAAACTGGTTGAAATCCAAAAAGAAAGACACCAACCTTTCTCAAGAAACTTCAGTACGTGCTTAACAACATCATCTCTACTCTCTTGGAAAAGAGTCTTCAAACTTCGATTAATGCCTTTGCAAAAGCAAACTGAAGAACTGGTCTCAGTCTCAACCTAAAGACTCAAGTCCCAGTTCATCTCTCCATTAAGATAATAGAGAAATCCTCCCAAACATGGAACATTTTTATTTGTGATCAAAACTCCCCATCAGCCAGAGGTCAGGTACACGAACATCAGTGTCCTTGAAATAGCCAACAGGACCAACACTGAGGCCATGATCAACTGAAACCAATTCCATTGAGTGGGCCACGTGCTCAGGATGACCAAGTTAGGATGTCAAAGCAAATCTTCTTTGCCCACCTGAAGCAAACATTTGAATGAGAGGAGAACAAGAGTGCTGCAAAGACTCACTGAAGACTTCCCTTAAGAAGTACAACATAGATGTCAACATACGTGAGATCCTCATTTAGAAGAAACTGATTTGGAGGAAACTCCCCTATGAAGGGGCATCAGTTTTTGGCAAAACCCACTGCCAAGAAAAAAAACTGGAGAAAGGAATGCCATGAACCCTCCAGAAACATCTGATAAATGTGTGGTTGCAGAAGTGGCTCTACAATCAGGTTCATCAGACACACAAGGATTCACAGAACCCATAAACAGTGATAAGTGACACTTCCTCAGTGGACAATCATACTCATTAGCTAATGATTGCTGATGGTGAATGTGGGAAACCAGACTGGACAATTAACCAAAGCTTAATCAGAATATATCCAAAACATAAAATCAAAACATGACTTAAGTTCTAATTCTTTACCTTATTTAGAGAAAACCTATTATAGAAAACAACAGGGGAGAAATTCATCACTAGTAAATATCCAAGAATCAGTTTAGCTCAGTTGGCTGGATTGTTGGTTTACAGAGCAGTGTGATGCCAACAGCATGGATTCAATTCCCATCACCGGTTTGAGGTTACCATGAAGGATTCTCCTTCTCAACCTCTTCCCTCACCTGAGATCTGGTGGCCCTCAGGTTAAATCACCTAATGAGAGAGTAACCCTTCTGGGTTTGCTAAGACTATGGCGACACAAGAAAATGTCCAAGAGCTATAATAGCAAATAGACCAAGCCTGAGAAGAGTGAAAGAAAATAGCTTCAATTTTAACAGCCTGAGCAATGTTAAATTAAAAAAAAAAGGCAGGAGGGAAATAGAAAAGCTCCTGGTGTTTAAGGTTTAAAAAAAGAGTAGGAGCAACACACTGAATTTTACTATCAGTGCAGGCGTGGATAATATAAATGTGAGACCAGGTATCTAAAAAGGATAAAAACAACTTTTATGAAGTACCACAAGCAATAGTTTTGACAGCCATTAGGCAGGCAAGAGAGATTGTCACAGAAAGTGACTGAGACACACCAGGCCCATGCATGTTCTATTAATAAAGTAAGGAATTTGCCAGAAGATTTTTTCAAAGTCATTCACTGGTTGAGAGAAACATTGGCAAGATTAGGATTTATTGGCCATCCTTAAACCCCCTTGAGACAATGGTATTGATTCACCTTGTTATTTCAGAGGGCAGTTCTGAGAATTTTGGTGTGGGCAGCAGATTGCCCTTCCTTCCTGGAAGATGATTATCACAACTGGTGGCAGTCTTTTAATCCAAAATATATTTAAATAATTGAATGAAAATGAATGAGGAACACGATTCTGGATTATTAGTCCAGTAACATGACTACTATTTTATCCCAGTCTGCAGGCACCCTCCCTCTATCCCTGATGAAAGTCTTTTGCCCGAAATGTCGATTTTCCTGCTCCTTAGATGCTGCCTGACCTGCTGTGCTTTTCCAGCACCACTCTAATCTAGACACTATTTTATCAGTCATGATTTTAAAGAGGTGCACTGCTCATCCTGTATCTCAACTCAGTTGGATTTGGCAGCTTGAGGTGTGCCATATTATTTTCTAAATCATCCACTGTTCAGTTGTTAATGTACTAAAAGGGAACAAGCAACATTATCCATTCAACCCTCCACTCTGTCAGTTCTGACAGGACACCACCAGCTATCAAATAATAGGAAATGAGATGAGAGTCTCAACCTTTGAAGCTTCTCTGATCAACCCACTGCTGTGCTCATTTAAAAAAGGTGGACCACGAGAATATTTCCTATTCATCTAGTTCAAAAACCTTAAACATTACACCTTCAGCAATTTTTGGGAACTGATCCTCAGTTTAATCTTATCTATACATAAAAGCTAGCAGCAGAGCAGTCGCTGAGACTGCAAGAAGTTTGATTGTTTACCTTACTGGCTGCTATGGAAACCACGTAATTCCTTATGTATTATGTTCATGTCTCAATTTCCAAACATTAACTAGCTGGATTCTGGAGGGAAGAATATGCACTATATTATGAAAAAAAATCTACAGTATTGAACATTATGGTATAGCAGATTTCAAACCCAACAGAGAATAATCTGCAGCTCGCATCTTAAAAAAGTATTAGATTATAACCAAGTTAAGAACAACCCATTTTATGTCTTGACATTTGATGAGGAAAACAGTGATAGATTTTTGGAACATGCACATTGTTTAGGAAATGGGTGGGTAAGGTCAACATTATAATGAGTTTTTCAGTGAAGAAAATGTCTTTTGTATAACCACCCTAGTCTTGAAGGTTATTTTTAAAACTATTTGTAATCCATGCACTATTATAATCATATTTTGTTTCTGTTGACAAAGCAACTTCAAAGCTTAACCTTTCACATTTCTGGAATACATATCATGGAGCTTTAAGCTTAACAGTTGGAAAAGGGGTTTTCCAAATGAAAGAATCATTTAAAAAATTAAAATATTCTCATGCAAAAACTATTATAAATCAGAATATTGTGGATAAGATTATAAGTATTAAAGAAACTTGCATAAATGTAGAATCTTTCATGATCTCAGGATGTCTCGAAGTGCTTCACATCCGATTAAGCAATTTTGAATTAAAGTCAGTATTGTAAGTAAACTCTTCTTAATTCCCTCACTCGCTCTTTGCTTAATCAGTTTCTTTATCTGCATACGTGTAAGTACTATTGTACAGCAAAGCTCATGCATGTATCCATGAGGCTATTGGTAGCACTGAGCACCAAACAATCCTTGTGGAAACAATGTTTCATCTTCATTCTGAGAATGTCCTCCGCCGTTATGCGTGGTACTTACCTCCTTGCTAAATACAGCAGGCACATGGTGGCACAGTGGTTAGCACAGCACCAGGGACCAAGGTTTGATTCCACCCTTCCGCCCGTGTGGTAAATACAGAATTACGGGGATAGGCTGGGTCTGTGTGGAATGCTCTTTGGACGGTCAGTGCAGACTCAATGGGCTGAATGGACTTTCTAATTGTAGGAATTCTATGATTCTATATGCGAGAATTTTATAACAAAGCTAGAAGCCCCATGAAGCAGCAGAATTTTGTTAACTCACAATCTGTAATCTCAGTCTGGTAGATTGCTTACTCTGCCATACCTTCAAGCCAAGGAATTAACCCTAATCAATGAGGGATTTAGAACAGCATGACAGGAGCTGCAGCAGAGACCAAAACTGAGCTGCTAACCTGAAGTTTCAAAATACATGTACACTAAAGAGTAAGCTAATAGAACAAAGTGATCCCACGACCAACAGATCAATTCAGAGCCTGCCACATCCAGTTCAGAATGATGGTGGACAATTAAGCAACAATGTAGGTGGAGGAGATGTTTAAAAAACACCTCTATCCTCAAATAGAGGGGAGTCCATAGGTCATAAAGGATAAGCTGAAACATGAGTAACCACCTTTAGCCAGGAAAGGGAAGCTGTTTGGATCTGTCTGGAGATCTCTACTCAAACTGGCTAGGACCAGTCCCTCAGAAAATTATATAATTTGGACAGACAAGCAAGAGAATGAAAGGTCTGAGTGTTAGGGAAATGTTAAAACAATAGAATAGTATAGTGATGCAGGAAGATGAGCAGTGTGTAACAGGAACGGAATAAAGTGAAGGATATTAGCACAACAAAGGTGGCACATGCAAAAATATACAAAATTAAAGACTAATTTATCCCAATGCATGAAGGATCCACAATCAGACAGATCCACTAACGGTACAAACACAGATGTACTTTTGATCTAATCATTATAAAGATACGGCTTCAAGTTTGTCATGGATAGAAAACAAATATTTGAAATGCATAACATTTCAAAAGTATAGACAGAATGGTAAAGGAGAGGGATAGCTTCATAACAGAAGATCATAAAGACAAAAGGGAGAAAGCATCTTGGGTGAGAAGAGCAGCAAGTAGAATAGGAATAGAAGGGGACAGAAAACACTGGTCAGTCTCAGCATTGAAAGTTAATGTTACATTACTATTCAAGAACGGAGTGGAACTGCAGGTCAGTTGCCTCACATTTGTCACTGGGACAGCATTAGAATCTATTCCTGCAGGCACCCTGCCTCTATTCCTGTTGAAGGGCTTTTGCTCGAAACGTTGATTTTCCTGCTCCTCAGATGTTGCCTGACCTGCTGTGCTTTTCCAGCACCACTCTAATCTAGACCCCAGAGGGTGACGATTAGGTAAGATAGATATTTTCTAATCAACCTGTCCAGAGGGGTTATTACACACCACTGGGGCAGGTGGGACTTGAACATAGGCCTTCTGGCTCAGAGGTGGGGACACTACCAATGCATCACAACAGCCCATCAGTACTGGTCGGAAATCATTTATCCAAGAAGTAGCGATATTTTCAGTTTTTGGGTATACTTACCTTAACAGGTGCATTCAGGTCTGTTCAAGCCCTCTGGAAAAAAAAACTTCACTTGGCCTGAATGGACTGAAAAGTGAAGTTTCTCCCAAAGGGCCTGAATGGTCTTGAACAGACATGTAGACTTGTCAAGTTTGAGCCTTTGGAAAAAAAAATGCACTTTTAAACCCATTCAGGCCAAGCAAAGCTTTCTCCCTTCCAAAAAGTACCCAAACTCTGTCTCCATATGTCTCTTTCCAGATTTTGTTTTTTTAAGGTCTTTTTGGTTTTTGGATACAAGGATGAAGCTGCCCGATCTGCATATTTCAATTTCTAAAATACATTGTGATTAGGTTCCAAACAAGAAGTGACATAAGATTAGGGCTCACAGAATTGGTGTTAATATATTAGGACTGAGAGATATTGCTTAGCAGAAAGGAAACAAAACAGAATCTAATGTAATGTAATGTAATCTAGAACAAATAGACATTTCAAATTGCTATATTACCAGTAAGAATTGTACAAGATTTAGTGCTGGGACCTCACAATTCACATCAAGGGCTCAGACAAAGAGAAAGTTTGTTGAAATGACAAGTAGTTGGATTGGAATGCAAGCTCAGAGGTGGTCAGACGTTGCAAAGAGATATAGACAAGTTATATTAATAGGCTATAAAGTGGTAGGTGCAGTATAATGTTGATCAAAATAGAAAAGCAACAGAGTTTAAAAGGCATGCAACTTGTAAATTTTGGTGTGAGGAGATATTTGAGTGTAACCTCAAGAACAGAAAGTTAGCAAGCAATTCAAAGTCAAATGCAAGAGGACTGATATTCAAGAGTAAAATCTTGCTACAACTGTACAGGTCTTTGGTGAGCCTAATACCTGGATACCGTGATAAAAGTAGAAAATGCTGAAAATATTCAGCAAATCTGAAAGCAAACAGAAGGGAGCTCCACATTTCTAAGAGCAGATTACTTTCGGATCTCTCAGAAATGCAGAGCCATCCTTTCATTCTGACAGTTCTTTCAAATCATAAAATTATCAGAGCAAGACAAACAGTGCCCTCTTTACAGTAGTCAAGTGCTGTATTCTGAAATTTAAAGGCTGTAACATAGTTTGATAGCAGCGATTAAAACGGCTAAGTATATGAGGAGTGATGTTAGGATACTGACATGGTAGGGTGGCAGGTAACTAGGACGAAGTGTGCCAGATAGTAGAACATCAGACAGGTGGGTGGGTGTGGGGTGCCAAGTCAGCAGGGTACCAACTTGGTTGGGGGCAGTGTGCTTCCTGGAATAGGTGGACAATGCTTTCTACATAGGTTACCAGCTGGTTTGAGTACCAGGTAGCATTTAGGGTAGGTTGACCAGAGATCTTGTGTGCAGTGTGCATCAGGTCTTGGGATTCTGGGTCTGGCAACAAGAGGTTGGGAGAGGGGCAGGGGAGATCACTTGTGCGTGAAATTTGGGGAGATTCTGGTGGTGCTGTCGAAGTGCCGGGTTCCAGAGTGTGGCTGCAAGTTCTTGGGCATGCCATATCAAGTCCATGGCATGTCAGGTCAGAGTCTGGTGAGCATAAAGGCTTGTTGGGTGAGATGAGCATGAGGTCTATTTAATACTTACTCAGAATATATATTTTTTATATATATATATATACACACATTTAATAAAGATTCTAATGTATTACATTGGGACTATCTGAAAACTATGATTTTAATGGAGAAATGTAGATGATTCCAGGCCTACAGGAATTTTCCAGCAGAAATTTCCTTTCAGAGTCTGCTATGATGGTGATTTCTCAGGATTCTGAGGCATACCCCCAGCTATGACTGGCTAGCTGGAAATCTGCCCCAATGTTTCAGGTGGTAACCATTCATCAGGAATACGGTGATATACTCTGTGCAGGTTTGGTGTCCACACAGAAAAGATATATTTGTATTGGAGATGGTACGCTGAAGATTAATTCGATTGGTTGCCAGAAATGAGATGGCTAAGTAAATCAAGTCTATATTTGCTCTAGTTTAGATGAGTGAAGTGTGAGATGATTGAAACAAAAAAAAGTTTAAAGGGTCTGACATTAGGTACTGAAAAATTATTTTCCCTTGCTATGATAGCTATAACATGGGACTGAGATGAGACATTTCTTTATTCTGAAGAGAAACAAAACCAAAACTGCAGATGCGTGAAATCTGAAGTACAAACAGAAATTGCTGGAGAAACTCAGCAGATCCACTGACCTGAAAAGTTAACTCTGCTTTCTCTCAACAGATTCTGGATTAGTGGTGCTGGAAGAGCACAGCAGTTCAGGCAGCATCCGAGGAGCAGTAAAATCGACGTTTCGGGCAAAAGCCCTTCATCAGGAATACAGGCAGAGAGCCTGAAGCGTGGAGAGAGCATCTCAACAGATGCTGCCAGATCTGTGTTTTACCAGTGATTTCTGTTTTTGCATAAAATCTTTGGATGCAGGTTGTGCAACCTGTTGTACAGTTGCAGGTGTGGAGAAAGTTTGATGGATATTTTTCGTACTTAAGGAATCAAAGGATATGGTGTTGGCAGTATTCAACAACAGCCTGTTGTAATTCAATGCAGCATCCCTAAATGGTACAACTGGCTGCATCATGAGGGGCAAGGATAGGCTAAATAGACAAGGTCTTTTCCCAAGGGTGGGGGAGTCCAGAACTTGAGGGCATAGGTTTAGGGCGAGAGGGGGAAAAATACAAAAAGGGACCAAAGGGGCAGCTTTTTCATGCAGAGGGTGGAGCATGTATGGAGTGAGCTGCCAGAGGAAGTGTACAATTACAACATTTAAAATTATAGTAGGAAACGTTTACAGGATATGGGCCAAGTGCTGGCAAATGGGACTAGATTAGGTTAGGATATCTAGTCAGCATGGACGAGTTGGACCAAAAGATCTGTTTCTGTGCTGTACATCTCTATGACTGTAGGAGCTAAGCTACAACATAGCTAATCTCCATGCTGAGCTGAGAGACAGCCAGCAGTGCAGGAGATACTGATCATGTAAATAAGGTGGCAGCATGTTACCTATGCCCACCTCCACGGTAGGCAGCTGATGAAATGTGATGCAAGCACTCAAAAATATAGCATGCACCGACTTTCAGTCTTATACATTTTCTCAAGGGCTGGTTAAAAAGTTAACTCCTATTCATGGTTCAGTGCAGAGAAAATTAGTTGTAAATTTCCCATTAAGAACCTTCATAGTGTTTACTGTCAGTGAAATACTTATTGTGGGATCACACAGAATATTGATTTTCATAATGTAATTCCATAACCTTTTCTGCTTCAAAAGAATGCGAACAGTGATAAAGATGTCACAAATGCGGTGGAGCGTCTCGTCCAAAGGAAGAAGGTAGCTTACATAAGGTGGAGGTAACTAGGCTCAAGCTCAGCTCTAGAGGATTACAGGCAGGCGTGGAAGGAGCTCAAGAATGGTCTGAGGAGAGCCAGGAGGGGGCACGAGAAAGGCTTGGCAGAACAGATTAGGGAGAACACATAGGCATTTTACACTAATGTGAGGAATAAGAGAATGGTCAAAGAAAGAGTACGGCCGATCAGGGATAGCATAGGGACCTTGTGTGTGGAGTCTGAGGAGGTTGCTTCTGTCTTTACAAAAGAAATAAACTTTGTAGTAAACGAAGAGCAGGTGTGCATGCTGGAATGGATAGAGATAGAGGAAGCTGATGTACTGAAAATTTTGTCAAACATTAAGATTGACAAGTCGCCAGGCCCAGACCAGATTTGTCCTCGGCTGCTTTGGGAAACGAGAAATGCGATTGCTTCGCCACTTGCGAAGATCTTTGCATCCTCGCTCTCACTGGAGTCGTACCTGAGGACTGGAGAGAGGCAAATGTAATTCCTCTCTTCAAGAAAGGAAATAGAGAAATCCCCGGCAATTACAGACCAGTCAGTCTCACGTCTGTCATCTGCAAGGTGTTAGAAAGGATTCTGAGGGATAGGATTTATGACCATCTGGAAGAGCATGGCTTGATTAAATGCAGTCAACACGGCTTTGTGAGGGGCAGGTCATGCCTCACAAACCTTATCGAGTTCTTTGAGGATGTGACTAGAAAAGTTGATGAGGGTCGAACTGTGGATGTGGTGTATATGGACTTCAGCAAGGCATTTGATAAGGTTCGAGGAGAAAGTGAGGACTGCAGATGCTGAAGATCAGAGCTGAAAATCCTGTCAATGTCCCGAAGAAGGGCCCATGCCCGAAACGTCGATTCTCCTGCTCCTTGGATGCTGCCTGACCTGCTGCGCTTTTCCAGCAACACATTTGATAAGGTTCCCCATGATAGACGCATTCAGAAGGTCAGGAGGAATGGGATACAGAGGAACTTAGCTGTCTGGATACAGAATTGGCTGGCCAACAGAAGACAGTGAGTGGTAGTAGAAGGAAAATATTCTGCCTGGAAGTCAGTGGTGAGTGGTGTTCCACAGGGCTCTGTCCTTGAGCCTCTACTGTTTGTAATTTTTATTAATGACTTGGATGAGGGGATTGAAGAATGGGTCAGCAAGTTTGCAGACGACACAAAGGTTGGAGGTGTCGTTGACAATGTAGAGGGCTGTTGTAGGCTGCAGCGGGACATTGACAGGATGCAGAGATGGGCTGAGAGGTGGCAGATGGAGTTCAACCTGGATAAGTGCAAGGTGATGCATTTTGGAAGGTCGAATTTGAAAGCTGAGTACAGGATTAAGGATAGGATTCTTGGCAGTGTGGAGGAACAGAGGGATCTTGGTGTGCAGGTACATAGATCCCTTAAGATGGCCACCCAAGTGGACACGGTTGTTAAGAAAGCATATGGTGTTTTGGCTTTCATTAACAGGGGGATTGAGTTTAAGAGCCGTGAGATCTTGTTGCAGCTCTATAAAACTTTGGTTAGACCTCACTTAGAATACTGCATCGAGTTCTGGTCACCCTCTGATAGCAAAGATGTGGATGCTTTGGAGGGGGTTCAGAGGAGGTTTACCAGGATGCTGCCTGGACAGGAGGGCTTATCTTATGAAGAGAGGATGACTGAGCTCCGACTTTTTTCATTGGAGAAAAGGAGGAGGGGGGGACCTAATTGAGATATACAAGATAATGAGAGGCATAGATAGAGTCAATAGCCAGAGACTATTTCCCAGGGCAGAAATGGATAACACGAGGGTTCATAGTTTTAAGCTGGTTGGAGGAAAGTATAGAGGGGATGTCAGAGGCGGGTTCTTTACACAGAGAGTTGAGAGAGCATGGAATGCGCTGCCTGCAGCAGTTGTGGAAGCAAGGTCATTGGGGACATTTAAGAAACTGCTGGACATGCATATGGTCACAGAAATTTGAGGGTGCATACATGAGGATCAATGGTCGGCACAACATTGTGGGCTGAAGGGCCTGTTCTGTGCTGTACTGTTCTATGTTCTAAATAAAGGCATGGAAGCAGAAAGAAATTAAAATTTCCTAGAGGAGAATAGGCTATGAGCCTTACGTTGGAAAGTGAGAGTGGTGTCAAGTTAGCATATTTTTAGCAGTACGGACTAGATGGACCAAAGGGCCTCTTTTGTACTGTATGATACAAAACATTCCATATCTTTAACTTAAAGCCAACTTTTTCATAGCTTCAATGGAAAGTACTCATCTGCAAACAAGAGCACATGGTTGAGATAATTTACACTGGAAGTGGAAATTTAAACCAAAATGCAAGTATTTCATTAAGACCCCTTCCGTCAACATCCAGGGGCATATGCTTGACCAGAAACTAAACTAGAACAGCCATACATATACTATGACTGCTAGATCAGAGACTGGAAGTTCTGAAACAAGTTCCTCATACCTGACTCCCCAAAGCCTGTATGTCACTTACAAGACACAAATCAGGAATGCAATGCAATATTTTCCACTTGCCTCAAGAAGTATTGCACTAACAAGACTCCAGAAGCTCTAGGTAAAAACAATGACTGCAGATGCTGGAAACCAGATACTGGATTAGTGGTGCTGGAAGAGCACAACAGTTCAGGCAGCATCCGAGGAGCAATAAAATCGACGTTTTGGGCAAAAGCCCTTCATCAGGAATCCAGAAGCTCTACACAATCCAGCACAAAGCTTTCTTTTTAATTCACTTTACCTGCCATCCAAAACATTTACTCCCTCTACACCAATACACAGTGCCAGGAGGACAGTCTTTTGTACATAGGAGCACATCAGCATCAAATACATCGGAATAACATCAACTACAAGTTTCCCTCCATGCCATAAACCATACGTTTTTAGAACTGGATTGCCATTCTCTCACTGCTGCTCGGTCAAAATGCTGGAACTCCCTTTCTAACAGCATTTTAGGAGTACATACAGGTGAACTACAGCCACTTATTTTCCCTCTAAGTGCTGGTATTAGGGAATAATGGGTATGGGACAGAAAGGTTTATGGAGGGAATTTCAGAGCTCAGGGCCCAGACAGCTGAAGGCATGACTGCCAATGGTAGACTGATTGAAACTAGGCGAAGTGCAAGAGGCTGTAAACAGAGGACAGCAGAGATTGATCTTTGACCAAGCTTTGGACTGCATTGTCTTAATAGCTGTGTCAAACGTTTAGCTGGTGAAGCACCATGGGGTGTTTATAATGATATTTCATGACCTAATCTTGGATATCAGAGGAAAACCTGAAAATGTCTTTCTTGCATTTCTTCAGTAACATTGAATAAGGTGAGTAACATTGATGTCAGATCTATTTGAACAAGGTCTAAGCAATGACAGCTCTGTAGAACAGTTTTGTTTTAAAACCTTGTTTTATTAAAGACTGTGCTGTGCTTGACAAGCTCTTTCGGAGCAGCCTGGGCATTCAAGAGTGAGGTGTCAGAATGAGAACTAAGTGGTCTATGATAATGACAATTAAGAACACAGATTGCAGTTTCAGAATTAGGTTGACTAGTTCGGTCGTGAAACTCACAGGAAGTAAAATGAGTCCAGATAATAGAGGGGAAAATGCAGACAATGCATTTAACCCAATGATAAGAGTTAACTTACTCACACTTCTGCTCCTATGTCTTCTGGTCTTCTAAAAACAAACTATAAACAAAAGTAATGGTACCTGCAGAAATACTATTTAAGGCCCAAGAATGTTTTAGAAGAGTATCTAGATGTATAGTGAATGTTGTACCACATCACAGAGGTCAATGCATTTTCTACATTGCTTTGGAGGATAGCAACTTATAATCTGCAAAGATCTTTGTTGAAGCACTTATGATTACATAAGAGTCATATAGCATGGAGTCAGACCCTTTGGTCCAACGAGTCCATGCCGAACACAATCCCAAATTAAACTTGCATGCTCCTGGCCTATATCCCTCCAAACCTTTCCTATTCATGTACTTATCCAAAGGTCGTTTAAATGTTTTAATAATACCACATCCATCACTTCCTCAGGCAGCTCATTCCACACACAAACCATCCTCTGTAAAAGATTTGGCCCTCATGTCTTTTTTAAATCTCTCTCCTCTGACTTAATACGCCCCCTAGTCTTGAAATCACCCATCCGAGGGAAAAGACAACTACCATTAACTCTATCTATCCCTCTCATTATTTTATAAACTTCTACAAGGTCACCTCTCAACGTCCTCAAATCTTCCATATCATAAATATAAATTACTGTTGATAACAGATTATGAATTTAGCCAAATAATTAGTTACCAGTCATTATGATATAAGGGGGCATTCCATGGCAGTTCCTGGAAGAGTAATCCAATCTATCCTATTCATCTTCTCTATCCTTGTAACCCTGCCTATTTACTTGCTTCAAATGTTCATTGAACACACTATCTAAATCATCAATAGTCTCTACTGCCATTACCCTCCAAGGCAGAGGGGTCCAGGTCATTATCACTCACTGACTAAAGTTTTTCCCACACCCCCGCTTCACTCAAACTTTATATCTTTGTCCACTATTCCTTCTAACATCAACTGATGCAAACAGCTTTTCTTTGCCTACGTTATCTAAATCTGTCATAACTTCTATTAAATCTGCTTTGCTCCAAGCATGACTTGGAGGTGTCAGTGTTGGACTGGGGTGCACAAAGTTAAAAATCACAAACCACCAGGTTATAGTCCAAGAGGTTCATTTGGAAGCACTCCCTTTCAGAGCACTGCCCTTTCATCAGGTAGTTCAAGCTCTGAGCAGAACAACTTTAGCTTCTCCAATGCAACCTTGTGGGTAAGCTACTTCATCCTTAGAACAATTCTGTTAAATCTCCTCTGCACCTTCTCAAAAACTCTCAAAATTTTCTTGAAGTATGATCACCAGAACTGGAAGCAATAACCCAGTTGTAGCCTAACCAGAACTTTAGGATACCTCAGCAACAGTTGCCTGCTCTAATACAAAATACCTCAATTTATGACGTCCAAAATTCCATATACTGTTCAGGTACTTGATTAACTGCTCTCTCAATATGTCCTTCCACCCTCAGGTGATGTGCACATGGTTAAACATCATACAACACCAGGTTACAGTCCAACAGATTTATTTGGAAGCAGGAGCAGCACTCCGAAAGCTAATGCTTCCAAATAAACCTGTTCGACTGTAACCTGGTGTTGTGTGATTTTTAACTTTGTACACCCCAGTCCAACACCGGCATCTCCAAATCATATGTGCACATGAACTTTCAGGTTCCTTTATCCTTGTATACTCTTTAGAAATGTGCCAGTAAATCTACATGGCCTTTCCCTATTCATTTTGACAAAATGTGTTATGTCAGACTGTGTTATGTTATTTAGAATTTGCCACTTCTGTAAGACCATATCATTCTGTTTTTGATTGTGGACTAAAATGAAAAACAAGGACTGTTTTAAAAACAAAGAAAGGAAATCTGTGGAAGAAACGGCTGCACAAGTTAATGAAACTCATTAAATTTAGACTACTGGTTTTTCAAGCAATGGGAAATCTGTTAGTAAATGCCACCAGTAGATATGTGCAGAGTGAGATTTCATCAACGAGTAGCTGATTAGTTTGTTCAATTGTGATTTTTAACTAGTGGAGCGTTATGCTGACAGTTTATGCTGTTATGCTGTTAACTTGTGATTAGAAATAATGAGTTGATAACAGCAGTTTTTGTTAAGTACAGAAATTCTGGTCAATATTTTCTGCTAACATAATTCCGAAATTTAAATCAGGAACTTTGCATGTTTTGATTAGACCATTAACCTTCATGGCAATTCTGTGAGGAGTAGCTTGAGAACTAACACACTTTCCCAAATAGGGAAATGTGCTTGGTACTATCGTCTCTGTTTGTCACCAACACCTAAAAGTTGAGACCAATATAAAAGGTATGTGGCCCAGTGGGACCATAGAATAGAAAGCACTTCTAACCACAAAGTCTTTCAGGACTGCCATATCAGTGGGATTACTTTCAGTTACAAGATGGTTTGAATGAGTTCAATCATTTAATCAAGACCACACCATGTGACATGAAAATTACACGAAAGTTGACAGGTCAAATCTTAAAGGGGTCCTCAAACTTTCCAGTTGTAAGAACAGTTTTTATTCTCACTGGATTAACCAACAGGGATGTAAATGTACTCCTTCAACACTATCATTCAGCAGTTTATCATCACCATTTAGCTGGAGTCCCAAAGGCATTAGCTAAAAGTCAGTACTTTTTTTTTGGTGTGCAGTTCCTTCTCCAAATACCATTTTCTGCAAAGGAAGATCCAGGATTCCAAAACGAGAGGTCCACAGACTCTTGGGATCTCCAATATTCTATCAAGAAACGTGCAGAAAGGATACAGATGGAGAAGGGAGAGAACAGTTGGCACTGTCTTAATTCTTGCTCTTTATGCGAAAACTTCAGACTCTCGGATCTCCCACAACGAAAGCTCCAAGTCAGTCTGGTCTTCTAGTCATACTATAGCACCACAAGCAAGAGATCCAATTGCTGTGCATCTCCATTCTTTTCTCAGTGCCCACACCCTATTTTGTCAGGTGTTGAGTGCAAAGGTAATGCCCTCAGTACATCTCTAATGACCAAAAATAAAAAATTTTCTGCTGTGGTATTTTCAATGAGAAATAACTCACTAAGAAATTGGTTCAAACATGTTAAAGAAACTGAAAATGACAAAATTGTTTTGAATCTAAGTAGGTTTAGGATGAAGTTTTGTAATGCAGTGCAGAGATATGCTGAGAGGAATTGAGCACTAGGATGGAATATAGGAGAATTTCTTAGAAACAAAGTAGTTGAGAATCTTAACACTATGCTACCGAGTTGGTGTCTCTGGCAAAACTGGCAGCAAGTCAGTTGAACACCATTTAAGTGAAGGCAATTACACAGCCTAACTCAGAACATTTCCTGAACAGAGGGAGTCTAGGTCATCCCACAGCAAAACCCCAAAATAAAACCATGCCTCAATCAAACAGTCAACATTTTCTCCAGGATCCAAGCCAGCAAGTCATTGTAGTTGTTGCCAGTTTGCAGAGTCAAGACAGTGAGAGTCCCAGTAGACCTAAATGTAAGAGAACTCATAGACCGGTATCTAAGAGAGTACACATCCTGGCAAGTCCATCTACATCTGGTTTGGAACAGTTAAATTACTCAGCCACATCCAAATCAGAACCAATCAAAATAGACAACTGGTTAAATGGTCACCTGGTCCTAATGGAGGTTTACACCGACACAGCTATATTGCTGGTTGTAGGACCAGCATTTGACAAAATTCTCTGTGGACTCCAACCCTTAAGTTTGCATAAGGCCTCGGCTAGACTGAGAACCTATACTGGTGAATGCTTACAGATTAAGAGTACAACTTTGGTTCTGGTCTTGTATGAGAAGCAGCTGGTTCAGTTACCACTGATTGTAGTAAAAGACTCGGACCCAAGCCTGATGGAAGGAAAAATGTACTTCAGGCATTCCAAGTGACCTACTTGGGCTGGAGTCGAAATACCAGGTCACACCTGTTGCAAGATAAAATGAGGGCAATCAAAGATGCCCTGGCTCTCACGTCTGTACCAGAGCTTAGGTCTTTCCTTCGGTTGATGAATTATTACTGACAGTTCATACGTAACCTTGCCTCCATCCTGGTACCCTTACATTTGCTATTTTAAAAGGGTCAGCCTTGGAAATGATCTCATAGCCAGTCTTTAGGCAAGTCAAGTAACAGCCATCATCGTCTAAGGTGTTGACGAACACTGATTCCAAGTGAGATCTGGTACTGACACATGATGCCTCTCCACACGGCATCAGGGTAGTTTTGCTTCACAGATGGCCCAATGCAGACGAATGCCCAACAGTGCGTTTCCTAGACTTTGGCTGATACAGAGTGCAAATATGCCAAAGGCTGTGCTGCCCAAAGCTTCAGGTTGAATTCAATGGTGGGTTCTTACTTTAAGTGAAAGTTAGAACATTGTGGAGGAGGCCAAGAGACAAATGTCAATGCCTTGAGTCACCTCCCGCTGGCAGGTACACCACCAGTGGTGCCTCTGCTGGAAGATTCCATTCTGGTTTTTAACTTTCTGGATTTCCTTCTGGTCACCACTGACAATAACAGACTGTGGATCCAAAAAGATCACGTCCTGCTAAAACTAAAATGGTGGTTGGGGGGGGGGGGTTACAAAAGGGCCATCACAATCAGAACTGAAACATCTCTGGACCTGGTGAGACCAGATCACTATCGCAGACAGCAATTTATTATGAGGAGCAAGAGTAGTTGGCCCGAGCAAAGTTTGCGCTTGATACTGGCTGAACTCCACGGGGGGTTCCAAAATGAAGAAAGAAGTTCTATCTGATGCCCAGATTGCCAACAAGGACGAAAATTATCACCAGCAACTTCCCCACATTTGTGAGAATGGTTGGGTGAACCAAAGTCGTCTATGCTGTTCTTTTCATGAGCGAAACCTTCTTACTCATTATGAGCACCCATTCAAAGTGGTTGGCCGTGAATAAAGTTCACTTGTCAAACATAGGATGACGATAGAAAAGCTACAAGCAACTTTTGCAATACATGGACTCCCGGAAGTGTTGGCCACAGACAATAGGCTGTCATTTACCAGCAGGGAATTCCAGTATTTCCTAAAGTCGAATGGCATTTGGCATACAACGACAACTCCATACCATCCATTGTCCAATGGCTTGGTGGAAAGAGCAGTCTAAACTTTGGATGCAAGCTTAAAGAAACAGTCTACAGCTTTACCTCACATCAAATTGTCCTGATTCCTATTTGATTATCGGACTACCCTTCACAGAACTATACGGATAGTTCCAGCAGAGTGGCTAATGGGGAGGAGACTCTGCACAAGGTTAAATCTGATCTTCGGATGGGGGACTGAGGTGTCAACAGCTTTAGGAACGCCAATTCTGCATGCAAAACTCCTCTAAGCAACAGAGACTTTTACTTTGGGGAATGACGTTTGGCGCCAAAACCACGGAAATGGCCCTGCATGGGTAAGTGGCATGGTCAATGTGAGATCCGGTCAGGTACTGTGACGTACCAAGTTCGGGTAGGTGAGACAGTCTGAACAAGCAGGTGGACCATATGAAAGCTGCAAAGTCGTGAACGAAGCAGGAGCAAAACATACTCAATCAGGTCAGAACAGCTAGAAAGGCTATTGGAACCCATGCGTTCTCCCCCTCCATCTAGCAAAGAAACCTCAGAGGCTGAGATGGACTCGGCGGATGTTGTAGTCTGAATACTTTTACCGCCTGAAGAGGAAGAATTTCTTCTGAGAAGGTCAGGTAAAAGACGCAGGCTATGGTCTGGTACACATCATCCATGTCCAAAGCAGAGTCAGAAGAACCAGACCCATTGTGAAAATGTTGCAGGAGGATACAAGAAAATGAACAAGTCTGTATCCCTGGACTTAGAGGGGGAGGGATATAAGAGTTCCCTGATTGGACCAAGTTAACAGTCCCAAACAGGCAGCCCCGGCTAACAGATATTCTCAGAGATTCTCTTCACTCAGAGCTGGCTCTGAGGTGCACTTGTAAGTAAAGGACAACTTGGTGATGGGAAACCAGCCTCTGTGGAGTTATTTCATCTTTAACTTCTTATGTTGAGAGAAAATTGTGGCTAAAATCTCTACATTTGACCATTCTGTATGTAAAGTACTTGGATGAAAATAAAACCCTGTTGTGTTTATTTCAAACAATCACTTTAAAGATCATGAAACAGAGTCTGCTTTGCAAATTAAAGTGCCCACAGGTATACCAATTCACAGAACAGGTGGGTTTTAAGTTGTTAACTGGCATTCCATGGTAAAAAAAACCATTGAAAAGTATAGCTGAGAAGATTGTTCTCTGTTCACATTATACAGATATTACAACTAAATGGAATTATAATTTGAGATTGTTATCAATCTTGATATTAATATTTAATTTTCTTTGATAATACATTAAAAATGGTTTAGTATTGAAAGTGCTAATGTTTACCTGGATCTTTGTTACAGTGCCAAAGTACAATTATGTTTACACATAAATTTCTCTCAACAGCTGACAGAAGCTTAAGGTCGTAAATAAACACAGTAGTCTCATCAGTTCTCATTATTAGCACTTCAGTTTTTTTTTCTTGTCCATTTCTCTCAGGTTTAGTGATCCATGGGAACACCACCTCACCAAATGTTAATTGTTTTCTCTCCAGATGCTGCTTTTGTTTTGTTGTTTCTTCAGCAATTTGTTGTTTTTGTTTCAGATCTGCAATTCTTTGTTTTATTTTAAGACTCAAATGGCCCTTCCTTCTACACGTTGTAAAGGACATTGTCTAAATCATACAGTCGAAATAACTGAAGTGTTGTAAGTGAACTCAAAGCCCCATAAGGACTATACCAGCCGAAACCCTGAGATGGTTTTACTGACACTGCCCCTTGTATCCCTTATTTTCTTATTTCGATTTCCCATCACCCTGATCAGAACCAGAGTTTTAGACCCTTTATGCATCACTCCTCCATACCCCCAATCTCATCCTTTGTCTGTCATTCATATCTCTTTTTGATACCACATCACTGACTCCAATCCACGCAGCCCACTACTACCAACTCACCAATGCTGGCCCTGAACCCCCATGCAAGCCATTCTACTTCTCTCTCAATAAGGACAACTGCTGACTTTAGAAACAACAGAACAAAGCCATCTACTGCATGCCACCTTTGAATGCATTTTAACTGAGTACCACTGAATTAGCCTTCACAGCATGCAGATAGATTGCAACTGGGGATGCACTAGGGATAGCAGAAGGCCTGACCTGCCACAAACATAAAAGTTAAATTCTAAATCTGAACCCATTGGAAAATGAAATTTCACCTCCCACCTAATTAAATCACCTCCCCCTCCCCCCCATTTTCCATTTTTACAGGCCCCATAACATTCAACCCATGGACTCCAAATCCATTCTGAACTTGAACACCAAATTTCAGCTGGTAGGATTAAACGGAGATAGTTTGTGCCTGTTCAAGTGAATATAAACAATCCCACTGCGCACTGAGTACAGCAGCAAGTTTTCCAATTACTAAGATAAATACTTCTCCCTCAAAAACCACCATTAATAATTTTTTAATTAGTTACCTTCTGGTAGTTTTTTGGACTTTGATGCTTGTAAACCCACTCCCACTTTTGGCCATACAACAGAAGTCGAATTTAAAAAACGAATTTCATGGCTATGGATTCTTTGGGAAACCCTGGGAAACGTGGAATTTCAACATAAACTCAAGTTCTTTCTCAAGGCATATTCAAGCATTGTATTAATAATTTTAGGAATGACTGAACTGGAGTGGATGGAAATAAAAGAACTGGGTGGAATGCTAGAACCAGTTAAGAAAATAAAGTTTAATCATTTAAAGGTTTAGCCAAGAATTTTCATGAAATCATGATGAAAGTGCTGTCACAGCAGGTTTGAAGAACTACACAGTCTATACCTGCTCCTGTGTCTCATGTAAACAGTAAACAGAGTACCTTAGATCAGAAAAGAGAAAGGAATGATAAGACTGAAGCATATAAAATTTAATTTTGGCACAGAGAGATATGCAAATTAACAAGCAGAAATAAACAATATACATATTGGTGGGCATGGACTAGTTGGACCAAAGGGTCTGTTTCCATGCTGTAGAGCTCTATGACTTTAAATAGGACTATGGAAGAAGGTATAAATTTTATGATACTTATTTTTGCTCATTCATGGAATTTTGACATTGCCAGTCAAGCCAGTATTTATTGCATCTTCAGGTGTCCGAGAGAAGGTGGCGTTGAGCTGCCTTCTTAAACTGCTGCAGCCCACGTGCTGTCAGTAAATCCACAATGCTAATAATATCAGGAAAATTATTAGGTATTACTCATTAAGCACAGCTGCAACATGCACATCCAAGGAGCACCGAGGACCCAAGTTATTGAGATCTCACAATAATACATTACTTACAATATTTGCCTGCATAGTAAGCATCATTTGTAAACCCAGTTTTTGTAAGATACTAGTCATTAAGATGTGGTATGATTAGAACTTGCATCAGTGGATGTGAATTTAGATATAAAAGTGGGAGACACAATAGCAGAGCTTCTAAATAAAACGATTTGTGCTTTTCTGAAATATGCCCAAGGCATGATGAGACGAGAAGTAATACAACTTCTAGGGAATTACTTTGATTCCTGTTATTATATTTGATCTCTTTTCAAGCCACAGAACTGAAATTATTCATTGGGTATTAAAGTGGAATTTATAAACAACTCCATTTAAGACACTCGCTCAGTGGTTCCTGCATGTGTTAGTCAAGCAAGATAGATCTTGGACTTGGAAGGAGAATTGCACATTGATAGCTGTAAGATGCGTTGGAGCAACTCAACAAGACTATTTGGCAGCCTTTTCCAAAAATCAGACCACTACCACACAAGGACAAAAGTAACAAACATGAGAGTACTTGCAAGCTCCCTTCTCAGCCCTAATCCTTTCATGTTGTGTATTTTCTTGACCTAAAGGAAAATGTATGGTTATAGATACACCACGTTGCCTAGCATGATCACTATGTTAAATGGTTTAGACTCTGAAAAATATCTAGCAGCTCAAAATCAATACTTCATCAAACACTATGGACTATCAGCAGCAGAACTGTATTCCACAACAATCATGAATCTCATAGCCTGGCAAATCTCTCCACCCAACATTACCATTAGGGCAGGGATAACCCTGGTCCAATAAATATACAAGCACATGCCAGGACCAGCAACAGTCTACATGTGTGTGAAACAACCGAAAAAGCATGTTGCGGACAAAGCAGTCCTGTCACACTCAATCATTGTTGATAGTAGCAATTAAACAAATGGAAAGACTAAAGCAAAATACTGGAGATGTTGGAAACTCAGATAGAAAAATTTAATATCAGAGTGCTTTGGTTAAACTTTCTTGCCTGAAATATTCTATCATAGTATGCACAAAAACTAAGGAGAAAAACAGTAGTTCCAAGCAGACATAAAGGAAAATAAAAGAAAATCCCAAATTAAACATTAAGAGAAAGTATGAACAAATTAATTTTTTTAAAACACTACAACAACCTGCATTTATATAGTGCCTTTAACATAGTTTAAAAAAATCCAAGCTCTGCAGGTAGCAGTCAAACTTTACAATAGGTCACTGAAGTGAAAGAAAGTCTCTCTAAAGGTCCGATATTCATCTAAAAGGTAGGTTTCTCTGTTGCACCTGTCTGTCATTTATCTATGTATCGCAGCTCTAAATACTTACAAATACTTTCCCCTTTCATACAAGTTAACAGCAACTTTAAGGCAGGTGGTGGACCAGATTTGTGACTGATCCCCTTGGGATAGAAGTCTTGAACTGTAATTTGAGTTATTCTACAATAGGCAGATTAAGGTCAGTCTACGCATTGCACACAGTAACTAGACCTCGACATTGTCAGAGAATTCCAAAGTTTAGTGATAACATCACTGCTTTCAAGTTCACACACTTGTGATAGCAGTACTTTCAGTACCAACTTCTGAGTACACAGTTCCAAGTAAAGGAAATGCACAGAGTTTCACTATCAAGTTCATCAGAGTTCTTCTATATCTCATCTACATGCACCAACTCCATTATCTTCTGGCAACTGTTTGAAACAGGCATTTGAGAGGCAGGCAGCTCATTTGAAACCGGTTTTAACTGACCCTGAGGTGAGCTAGCAACATTCACTACATGTCATTAAAACCGTTTATTTTGACCGTTGTAACATCCCATCCTTTTTTTTTTCATCTTTTGAAAACCTCATCCATGCCTTTGGAATCTCCATAAATTTGACTATTCTCTGCAAACTTGAATGAAACCAGAACTCTGCCAGCCAATGTCCTAATTCACATTAACCATTCACATCTCACTTGCCCATCAACCCTGTGCTTGTTAATTTAAAATGGATCTTGGTTAAACAATACCTTGATTTCAAAATTGTTTTAAACCCTTCCATAGCTTTTCCTCTCCCTATATGTAATTTCCTCCAGTCCTGCAACTTTTCATGATTTTTCCAGTCTCACACCAGATTCCTGAGGCAAATGCTCTACTCAGAATTTGAATGCAGCAGGAGACGCCGAGAAACACAGAAGACTCCTTGGGATCTCCTTAAAGCATCCCTGAAGAGGCCAAACATCCACAGAACATAGAACATTCCAGTGCAGTACAGGCCCATCAGCCCTCGATGTTGCGCCGACCTGTGAAACCAATCTAAAGCCCATCCAACCTACACTACTCTATTATCATCCAAATGTTTATCCAATGACTACTTAAATGCCCTTAAAGTTGGTGAGCGCACTATTGTTGCAGGCAGTGCATTCCACGCCCTACTATTCTGAGTAAAGAACCTACCTCTGACATCTTTCTACCACCCCGCAATTTCTAGCTATGTCCCCTCGTGCTCGCCATCACGTGAGGAAAAAGACTCTCACTGTCCACCCCATCTAATCCTCTGATCATGTTGTATGCCCCTATCAAGTCACCTCTTAATCATCTTCTCTTAGCCTTTCCTCATTAAACCTTCCCTCCATACCAGGTAAATCTCCTCTGCACCCTTTCCAATACTTCCACATCCTTCCCATAATGCGGTGACCAGAACTTTGCACAATAGTCCAAGTATGGTGTCACCAGAGTTCTGTACAGCTGCAACATGACCTCATGGCTCTGAAACTTAATCCCTCTACCAATGGGCAGCACAGTGGCTTAGTCATTAGCACTGAGGACCCAGGTTCGAACCCAGCCTCGGGTGACTGTGTATGTGGAGTTTGCACATTCTCCCCGTGTCTGCATAGGTTTCCTCTGGGTGTTCTGGTTTCCTCTCACAGTCCAAAGATGCACATGTCAGGTGAATTGGTCAAGCTAAATTGCCCCTAGTATCTAGGGATGTGCAGGTTAGGTCCATTTGTCAGGGGAGATGTAGAGTAATAGGGTAGGGGAATGGGTCTGGGTGGGATATTCTTTGCAAGATCGGTGTGGACTTGTTGGACCGAAGGGTCTGTTTCCACACTGTAGGGATTCTATGACTATATAAAAGTCAACACATTGCAGATGACACCAAAATTGGAGGTGTAGTGGACAGCGAAGAGGGTTACCTCAGATTACAACAGGATCTGGACCAGATGGGCCCAGATGGGCCAATGGGATGAGAAGTGGCAGATGGAGTTTAATTCAGATAAATGTGAGGTGCTGCATTTTGGGAAAGCAAATCTTAGCAGGACTTATACACTTAATGGTAAGGTCCTAGGGAGTGTTGCTGAACAAAGAGATCTTTGAGTACAGATTCAGAGCTCCTTGAAAGTGGAGTCGCAGGTAGATAGGATAGTGAAGGCGGTGCTTGGTATGCTTTCCTTTATTGGTCAGAGTATTGAGTACAGGAGTTGGGAGGTCATGTTGGGGCTGTACAGGACATTGGTTAGGCCACTGTTGGATATTGCGTGCAATTCTGGTCTCCTCCCTATCGGAAAGATGTTGTGAAACTTGAAAGGGCTCAGAAAAGATTTACAAGGATGTTGCCAGGGTTGGAGGATTTGAGCTACAGGGAGAGGCTGAACAGGCTGGGGCTGTTTTCTCTGCAGCGTCGGAGGCTGAGGGGTGACCTTATAGAGCTTTACAAAATTATGAGGGGCATGGATAAGGTAAATAGACAAAGTCTTTTCCCTGGGGTTGGGGAGTCCAGAGCTAGAGGGCATAGGTTTAGGGTGAGAGGGGTACGATATAAAAGGGACCTAAGGGGCAATTTTTACACGCAGAGGGTGGTACGTATATGGAATGCGCTGCCAGAGGATGTGGTGCAGGCTTGTGCAATTGCAACATTTAAGAGGCATTTGCATGGGTATATGAATAGGAAGGGTTTGGAGGGACATGGGCCGGGTGCTGGCAGGTGGGACTAGATTGGGTTGGGATATCTGGTTGGCATGGACGGGTTAGACCGAAGGGTCTGTTTCCATGCTGTACACCTCTATGACCATACGGCTTCTTGATAACTCTATCAACCTGGGTGGCCCTAACTCTATTGGCTTACGACAGACGAAAATGGCAAACTCATCCAAGAAGGCACAAAATACATCAGGAAGTTCATCGGAAATGCACAACCTCCAAACAATGCAACTACCAATCTTCCAAGCATCATCTGCCTCACACATGGCAGAGTCTGCAGTTTGTACAATGGATTTATCAGCCATGTCAGAACCCCTTAAACTGGAGTGGAAGCAAGCATCCTGAATTCTAAAGGACAAAGTTAAAAATCACGACGCCAGGTTATGTTCCAACAGTTTTGTTTGGAAGTACAAGCTTTCAGAGTGCTGCTCCTTCATCAGTAGCTATGTGGGGCAGGATCAAAGGACACAGAATTTATAGCAAAAGATCAGTGTCATTCAACTGATTTAATATGTTGAACATACTAGATTGCTGTTAAGTCTTTCATCTTTTAGAATGAATCAAAACTTGCAACCCATTAATATGTAAATCCCAGAACTTCTTTCAAATCACATTCCTGAGAAAACTAAAGGTTTTATTAAAAAAAGTGACATCTCAGCTCAGACAATGCATTAAAGATGTGAGTTCGAATCTGACTATATTTCAATCTTGAGTCAGATTGGTTCTATTTCCAAAGCAGAAATTTATAAAATGTCACCTGGATTGACTACCTATAGATTGTGTGCTTTTTGAACACAACAGGATGTATCTGCAAACACAATTTTGCCCCATACACTTGTGTGCGCGCGTGCATGAGAGAGAGAGAGAGAGAGAGAGAAATAGAAAAAGAGAGAGACAACCACACCACTTGTAAGCAGTCAATCCATGTGACGTTCTATAAATTCCTACTCTGAAAGCCCGAACTTCCATGTACACCTGTTGGACTATAACCTGGCGTTGTGTGATTTTTAATTTTGTCCAACACAGGCATCTCCACATCAATTTTAAAGCAATAATATCAAGATCCGCAAATGCCGGAAATCTGAAAGAAACAGAAATTGCTGGAGAAATTCAGCTTGTTGGACAGCATCAGAACCGAAGAAGGGACACTGGACTCAGAACATTAACTCTGCTTTTCTCTTTACAGATGCTGCAAGACCTGAATTTCTTCAGCAATTTGTCTCAATTCTAAGGGGCTGTCCATGAGGAGAATAGAAGAACAGAATCCGTGTGGAAACAGGCCTCTCGACCCAACAAGTCCACACCATGATCAGAGGCCAGGGAATGATACAGGTCGTAACCTCTCACCAAATCTGTGGGAATTACCCAACTAGTTGAAACTTCTGATGGACCATTTTCCAGCTCTGAGACATTGTGCAAAACATCTAACTCTAAATTAGACTCGGGAGAGATCAAAACTCCTGGGCAACTATATAACTCAAAACCTGACCCTTTGATTCCTTCCTGACCGCCTGACCCATTCCCCAGACCCTCTGACCCGTGCCTTCACCTCCGTATCTCTCAAACCTCTGACTCCCTGATTCAACCTTACTATCCTATAGTTACCTCACTTGCAACCATTCATTAAAATATTAAGAAGGTACTTTAATGCCCCAAAGCTTTTCAATGTGCTAATGAGTGAGAACTAAACCAAAACATGTCAGTTGGTGCCATTAAAAGGGGACTTGGCTTGTCAACCCCCGATGAGAAAGAATTACAAGTAGTAATCTGACCAAAGACCACTGTGCCTTTCCGAGAAGGCCAAGTTTGGAAGTTCCAACCAGAGACGTGGAGCTCCGTAATTGAGTAAAAATGTAAGAATAGAGTGGCAATCTGATGATTGGAATAGAAACTGTTTTCTGTGTGCTTCTTAGGTTTAAAATGTTTTGTAATGCACAGCAATTTCTGGATGCAATGTCCTGGATTTGATTGTGCAGCAATGTTTTAAATTCAATTTGTACCACTATATATCGTACAACTATATATTATCCTCACTGCTCTAACTGTGACTGTCTGAAATTAATGAAAGATCCATCTACACAAAATAGAAAAATTAGGTAGAGCATGCACAACTAACACCAACTCATCTTCCAGACGTCAGATGATTTAAACTGCACAGCTCAAAAGGGACAGTTTTAAAGCTGTGAAGGAATGGTAGGCTTTATCCCTTTCCCCTCTGCGATGTGTGAAGGAGCAGGAGCCTGTACTTGGCCTTCATTTATCTTGCTCCTCAATGTGTGGGAAAGGCATATAGAAATGTTTGCAGAGAATCCTCAATTTCTGCACACTTCATCTCCATTAGCCAAGCAGCAAAAGCAGTGTTAAAATAAGCAAATGGTAGCTATCAGGTTACATTTATCCTTATAGATGTGGCTTCCCACTGTGTATTGTTCCTATTCACCATGTTGCAGTTTCATCCAGGACTGTAGAAAATGCTGGACTCTATGCCCAACCCTCACTTAGTCCCCACCTGAGCCCCAATCTCCCCCGATCCCATTTCAATTGTCCGAACTCCATCTACTGATTTGGTCGGTTCCCTACCTCAAACCCCTACACTCGCAACTTATCCCCTTCGGTGTCTCCATCTCTGCTTTGTTAAATTTTCATCAACCTCCAAATTTCAGTCATCTGTGTCTTCAATTTCTCCTCCTTGGCAAGTCTAGATCACCTGATTACCCTCCCCTTCGAGCTCTGATCTTATGACCACCCCACTCGCTGTCACAACATTCCATCCTGATCTCCCAATTGATCCTTATCACCCTCTATTCTGATCTTCTGACTGACCCAACAAACACCAATCACTAGCACCAATCTCTTGCTTACAAGCATCAAGTCAATCCTCTGCCAGCTGATTCAGTTTCCTTTTTCATTTCCAGCAAATCCAGCGCTGCGTCAAAAGGGAGACTCCATTGTCTTGGTTATTCCAATAAATGTGGAAAATCTTGCTTTTAGTCCTCATCAATTCATTTCTACGGAATCTGGTTTTACTTCACAATACTGCACGTCATGCAAGATAGCAGACTGAAATGCAAATAATGGTTTGGCTGGATCACTATGCTTTCATACATGGCAGGGAGATATGGGTTCACAGCATGGTCTTGCATGACAGCTTGGTTGGATTTTTTGTTGACTGCAGGATCAAGCAATGATATGGGGAAAGCTGGAGGAGCTAAGTGGGTTTGAGATGAGAAAATACAAGTAGTTCAGGGACAGATCAAATCTGAAGTTTGGGTGGGAATGCAGTAGAATGGCATCCAACAAAATAAAATGCGAAGGTGCTTATCTAGGTTATGATTGAAGTTGCATTCACAAGATGATCTGATTGCATTGCGACTGAACTATGCACAGGGAGTACAGCCGCAGCACAGGCTGAGAGGACGTACAAGCTCAATGTCAAGACTAACAGGTCAGCTGATTTCTGAACGCTGAAACCTTTACTTTTTTTGATTTTTCTGAAGCTGTGAATAGATCAATGATCAGAACACATTTTGCCATTTAAATTTCAGCAGCACAAAATTGTGTCCTGATTTGGAGGAGATTTCAGGATTAGGAGGAGTAAAGTATTTGGCACAGAAATATGTGGGACATATATACATAGGGAGAATTGCTTCATTGTTTTCTTGTAGTTAGCATAGACCAATCAATTTTTAGGTTGTGCCTGACACTGATTAAGCAAGACCTTGAGAAATTTACCATGAAGGAGACCAAAGAAACCACAATATGTACCTGCATCCTTTTCCTGAACATAAAAACAAAGAGTAAAAATAGCTCACATTGCTGTGCACTACCATGCAGTACAACCTTGGTTGACCTTCAACTCCAATTTTACATTGATTTCTTGGAAAACCAAAAGAAATTGTCTGTCTCAGCCACGAATATGTTCAATGATGGAGATGCATAATCCTTTGCCATTGAGAATTCCAAAAAGTAAACAAATTCATTCACCTCGCTGTCCTAAATAATTAGTCATTTAGCCTGAAAGAAGCAATATCCCCAAGTTGCAGGTTTCCCAGTTAGGAAAAACAACCACTGAGTCCACCCTGCCAAGAACATTCGAAATCCTGTACATTTCATTGAAACTCAACATCTAGGCAGTATCGGATAAAGTGAGGACTGCAGGTGCTGGAGATTAGAGTCGAGAGTGTACGCTGCTGGAAAAGCGCAGCAGGTCAGGCAGGTCCAAGGAACGGAGACTCGATGTTTCCGGCTGAGGATCAGGTAAAGTGACTTCACCTATGAAGGAGCAGCGATCAAAAAGCTTGTGATTTCAAGCAAGCCTGTTGGACTATAACCTGGTGTGGTGTGACTCCTGACTTTATATAAGTACACCATTGTCTCTCCAGACATCAACATATAGAAATTGCATATTTTTAAAAGATATTTTGATTTTCTATTCTTTCAACCAAACTGAATAACCTAAATAACCTCCCATTTTCCACATTATACTATAGCTGCTAGTTTGTTCTTTTTAGCTTGCTTAAATATCTTTGCTGTATCCTCATAGCTTACACTGCTAGCCTGTATTTTATTAGCAAATTTAAATACGTAACACTTGTTTTCATCATTGAAGTTGTCAATATAGATGTAATTAGTTAAGACTCCAATCAAATTTTGTAATACTCTACCAGCTACAGAATTTTCAAACTGAAATGCTCATTCATCTCTACTTTGCTTCCTAGCTGTTAAGCAATCAAGCATCCATGTTCATGTAGTAACTCAAACTTCAAGAACTTCCATCTTGAACACGTACCTTTGAGTGACTGGTAGATGTTTTTCTTCTCTCTTCGGTTAGGAAACTGAAACGTGCTATTACTTTACTATACAAAGAAAAATGAACTACTCCAGTAAACTAGTTCAGACAAGCATGACAGTGCTGACACTGTACTTAACTGCAATACATGCAATTTTTGGCAGAATGTCGCCATCCCAGAAAACTAAATCAGTGGTAAGCTCTACAGACACTGAGGAGAATCAGAAAGGGAGAGAGTTACTTGAACACGTTATCCCAACAGTCACTGGCTTTAGACTGGGCAGACTTTAGAAGTAAGGGCAGGCAGTGGCATAGTGGTAATGGCACTGGACAAATAATCCACAACCCCGGCTAATGTCCTGAGAACATGGGTTTGAATCGCACCATGTGATTAAATTTGAATGCAGAGAAAATTTAGGATAAAAAGCTAATCTAATGACAACCATATAATCAATGGTGATTGCTGTAAAAGTCTATCTGGTTCACGAATGTCCTTTAGGAAAGGAAATCTGCCATCCTTACCTGATCTGGTCTATATGTGATACCAGACCCACAGCAATGTGGTTTACTTTCAACTACCCTCTGCACAATTAGCAATAAGCAATAAATGCCAGCCCAGCCAGCAACACCCACATTTTAAAAAAAAGATGGTTTCTCTCCACAGCGATACTGGAGATTGTGACCAACAAGCACAAGGTACTTGACAATTATCGGGCAGAACATGGATGCCAGTGTTGATCAACATTTGACCATAGCATCATGATGCAGAAAGCCATTTGAGTGGAGGAGTGGGAGATAAGGAAAGTAACGTTAGGAGAGATGATAGCTTAGGGGAACACAGACCGTCTGCATGGTCACAAACAAGAATTCTGAACATTAATACTTACATCAGACAAGTAATACAAAGAAATTGCCTTACAGGAGAAAAGAAAATGTAGGGGAGGAATCTGGTTACATAGTTCATGTGGGAAACAGCAATATAGATAGAACTAGGAATATTTTGCTAAAAGAGTTTGAGGAATTCAATTAAAATGAAGAACCTCAAAGCAAACAATCGCTGGATTGTTACCTGAGCCATATACCAAATAAATGTGAGTTGCAGTTTATCATGGTTCCATATTCTTGTGAACCTTAAACGACAGGCACAACTTTAAATCCATAAACATACTAAATACTTTTTGTGCTTTTGTACGTAACGCTGCTGTGTATGAAGTCCAGAATCATATTTGGACCTTTATTCTAATCTATTTACAATTATGCTTTTAAAATTCTATTGACCTGCATACATAATCTCGATGTTCAACTATGTCATTCAGAATGCATTTGTTCAGAATTTCTCCAGAATGAACAACAATGATCTGCATTTGCTATGCAGCTGTCTGTCAATTTCCTTAATTTAGTATCAATATTTTTTCCTCTGTAAATCCAAATATGCAAGATATATGGAGAGGAATAAATATCTCAATGCATATCTCAATGATATACAAATAGTCATTGGCAGTACAGCAAGCTTGGCAAACTGCCAATCGGCATTACTGGAAGCATTCTCCACAGCAATGCCTCTATCAGTGTCCATTTGCCAATCAAACAATCAGCACTCTCCCCTCATGTAGTATAAATTTCGGTTATCTTCTTGAATTGTTTTCTTGCACAATATCCTGATGAAAAGCTTCTGCAAAACATATTTTTTTTGGATTGAGAATATCCCCAAGGTTACATTCCGACTGTATCGTGCCCTACGTCAAAATACAACATTTCTCTTTGAGAAAGGACACGGAGAGAAAGCATAGAATTAAAGAAACCAAAGAATGTTAGAAATAAAGCAGAAGGAAAAGTATTAAGAAAGATAGCTTTGCTGGAAAAAGCAGGAAGTCCAGCTCTGTACAAGAACAAGTTTAAACAGCTACAAAACTTAAAAATTAGTCATTAAGGAGGAACAAAAGCCTTTGACAGATCACTTCAAACTTAAAGTACCTACGAGGAAAAACAATAGGAATTTGAATAAAGAGTCTACTGACCAAACATGTGAGGTGGAAAACAATGAGGAATGGCTTTAAGACATAAAAAACAGTCAGTAATCAGGTTTAAACAAGGACATGACGTGATGAGTATGTGACCAAACTTTAAAGGATATCAACACTTAATGTCATCACCCGAGTCAGTACAAGGGCAGTTTCATTATCGCTATTCTAGTAATGTAACAAAATTCCATATTCTTGTGAACCTAGTAACAAAAGACTAACAAGTTCATCACAAGCACAACAGGAATGTGGAGAGGGCATCATGTTCATCAGCAGGAGTTTGATTGACATGTTAAGTGGGCAAAAACTATATAAATACTAAAGATTGAGACTGCCATTTTCGGAGTAGTCAGAGAGCATGTGGTTGGCAAGTGTCGGTACTGCTACTCTAATGAGGTTTGAGAACTTCTACCTAGACTAGGGCTTGGTGTCTTGTTACTCTGTAACTGTGATACAGTAGTAAATGTTTAAATAAATGTGTTAAACCTTTAATGGACTGCTTGTAAGAATTTTATTCCAGGCAATTGAACAATCTCAGGGAAAGTCGAGTAGACTCCAGTAGGGAGTCCTCCCTTACCCACTGAAGCTCTCGGGGAGGCTTCAGCATCTTATACTTCCTTTGTTTCTATGTGTGTTAATATCCCTGAAGAATTTGATTAAGTTAGTTAGGTATAATCTGTCCTTCACATATTTCTGTTTGTTATTCGTAATTAACTTACACGTTTAAATGTTCATGAATGTTATCCCTTTGAATTTGTTAACATTAGGAAAACCGCAAATAAGTGCGGCTAACTTACTTTGTTACCTCTTAGAAAGGAAGAGAATGATTGCTAGTCACTGATTGGAAGGAGGGGAATCAGTTTGCTAGATTGAAAGCAGGGAATCAGAGAGGGCATGTATTTATCGAAATCAAGATCATTCACGAATGAGCAAGTACATAAAATGCAACATCTAAATGTTGACTTTTATATATAACTATTAGATTAGATTAGATTACTTACAGTGTGGAAACAGGCCCTTCGGCCCAACAAGTCCACACCGCCCCGCCGAAGCGCAACCCACACATACCCCTAACCTAACACTACGGGCAATTTAGCATGGCCAATTCACCTGACCTGCACATCTTTGGACTGTGGGAGGAAACCGGAGCACCCGGAGGAAACCCACGCAGACACGGGGAGAACGTGCAAACTCCACACAGTCAGTCGCCTGAGGTGGGAATTGAACCCAGGTCTCTGGCGCTGTGAGGCAGCAGTGCTAACCACTGTGCCACCGTGCCGCCCAAACTATGTAGGTTCATTATTCATATAACAGAGCAGAAGGTCATACAGCTCATTGTGCCTGCACCGGCTATCAAACAAGCATCATTTTCTACTGTCAACCTCCTGCTTTTCCCCATATCCTAGCAAACTATTTTTATCCAAATAGTTAACCAATGCAGTCTTGAATGTCTCAATTAAGTCTGCCCCACCACTGCACTTCCAGTTACCATTTGAACCAGCACACTCAACTAATTGACAAAAAAATTATATAACTGAATCACGATGTCAGAGTCAGCTGAGGGTGCGAGTGAGAAAGCTCTCTGCAGCTAAGTTTTATTTAAGGAAATTTTGCATTATTACTTAATTGATGTATGCTGTAAATGAAGTATAACAGTGATTTCTATGCCCCCTGCATTATATTTCTATTACTTAGTGTGTGTTTTTACATTGATTAGATGGAACTCTTCATCCGCCAGTACATGCCTGGACCCACAGATACCAGTTAATAAAACATTTGCTGTAGTGCATTCCATACCCTAACAACCTGTGGAGTAAAACATTTTTTTCTCTCACATCAGCCTCTGTTCTTTGCATTTGAACTCAATGCCCTTCATTCTTGTTCCGTTTTTTTTAATGAATAGGAACAGCTTCTCCCTATCTACTCTCTCCAACCTGCTCATGATTTTCAAAGCTTCAATCAAATCTACTCTCAGCCTTAACCTCTGCAAGAAGAATTACCCTAACTTCTTCAAACTACCCTCATTCCTGAAATCACCCTGGTAGATTGCTTCTGCACTAAATATTAAATAAATAATGAACACTCACATTGAATATTATCATGGAATAGAATCCCTAGTGTGGAGACTGGCTACTTGGCCCAAAAAGTCCACACCGACCCGACGAAGAGTAACCCAACAAGACCCAGTCTCTTTCGGATGGGAATATTATTCTACATTTACCGCTAACTAATGCGCCTAACCTACACATCCCTGAACACTATGGGCAATTTAGCATGGCCAATTCACCCAACCTCATTATTATATTGCATTTCTTGAAAACATTATATATGAAACTATATAGTAAGTCTAAATAAAATAAACAATCAAACTAACTGTGTTGTACTAAATCTTTTTTGTATTAGTGTCTTTATCTTTGTCGAAAAATTCTTCAGATGTTTACAAACGTCTGAGCAATGGGCACCAAGTAAAGGAGGAGTGAGTTACAGCTTCATCAAAAGTGATTTTGAAAACGTGTTTAAAAGGAGATCCACAAAACTGCAAAAGGTGTTAGAATGAAGGCATTTGGGATTTCACAAATTGATACATGGCAAGGCATGAGGAATTTAAAGTTGAGAATATTTAAGTTATGGGATGCCACAAGGGCAGAACATAGTTAAGGATATTTAATGCAAGTCAAGAAGTGTGCAACTAAGCTTTGCTTAAGTTGAAGATTGTGCAGGATAGTTGACTATAAAAGAGATCTTTGGACTAGAATTGAGGGGTGACAAAGAATCAACATTGAAGGAGCTAACCTGTTGGCAAAGCTGGGTTTGCATTAAGCAGGCTACCAAACATTTTTCACAGTTTGGTTCAGCTTGAGCATATGGTCAGTGAAGGCAACAAAATAAAGGGCAAGGCTTTAAAGTTTACAGTGGGCCCAAATAATGGTTTCCGTCTTCCACTATTTAAGTTATAGCAATTTAGGCTACAGCATAATGTAACTTTGATGGTTAGTCTGATAGCACTGAAGTGGTCTGTAGTTGAGAGAAATGGCACAGGGCTTTAGATGTCAAAACATACAAAGATGCAGATGAAGCTCTGAGATACTGAATCTCGATAAATTCTCCAATGACTCCAGGGAACTGAAAGGTAGTCTACAGATGTACAGGCTCCACTCATGATTCGTTTTATATCTATGTTTAAGTCTGTGGGCCATATCAGAAGAATCTGAAAGTCTTGACAGACTAATGGTAGAGTCATGGTTTTGATGCCAGTGGAAAATTGATGCAGAGCTCGAAGTGTTCAGCTATTTGTATTTGAATAGTGGGTATGACTCTTCAGGTCAAGAAATGCAAAATGAATACTGCAAAGTAGACAATTTCTGTTCAACTGTATAGTGAAACATAGTAGTCTCTGAAGAAAAACTTTGGAAGAATGACAAAATAAAGAGGCAGCCACATTTTGCACACTATCACAACAAACTTAACAATATAACATCATTTCTACTAAACTATTACCTGGCATAAGAAAATGTCCATATAAGGGATCTGTGCAAAATGTGAGACTTGGAGTAATAGGAGAGTAACTGCATTAATAAAAAGAAATAAGGTGCAAATATCTAAAACATATTTTTCATTGTGCTTTGAGTAAATTAATGTACACAAAACAATAAATCCGTAATTGTTAGATGTTATTATATATAAAGTGGTTTTGCTGGTGGGACAGTTCAGCAGCAATTCTTTAAGATATAGGTTGAATAAGGCTTCTGTCATGGGTTCCAGTTTGAATTGTTTATGATTTAATGCCATTTCCACACTTGACATATATGGTATTTGCTGTTGCTGCATTTCTGTTCCCCAGAAACATTTGTAACACTGCACTGAAAGGAAGTTGATTAAATTTGGTTCCTAATTTATTGAATTCAAGTGTCTGACACTTACGTAGCAGAACAATCTTTAATATCTGACCAGCCATGCAGGAGGTTTTATTTGTAATTCCAATTGCATGCAGATTGATGAAAGTTTTGTTTTCTACAGTTCTATTAAGAAAATCTCATTTCTAATTCATCCTTTCCCTCAGCTTAACCTCTTCTCAGCAATTAAAGCACTCTGAACATCTCTCATCTATCAGACAGCTAGCTAAATAATGCATTGCGGCCTCCACTCATCCTTTATCATCCCAAATGACAGGTATTAGCATATCTCCCCAGTCAATTACAGTGTGTTGGAATAATCACAGCATAATTGAGCAAAAGCTGCACTAATCACAAACCTTCTTGCAGAATAAAACCTGAGTGTCAAATCACACAAGCCATCTCTTAACCATGATTTAGAGCAAGCTGCTTGCACCCTTTTTTTTTAAAGCAGGTTTATCCCTGAAAAGGATTTCACACTTGTTAAACAAATGAAATGGAGTAAAACCTATTTTGCTCCTAAGAAGGGGAGAGGAATAGGTACTTCAATCCAGCCCAAAGGTGTCAGGTTAATACTGTCCTTTAGATCCTTTTCCCAAATAAATCTTGTAATCGACATTCTGTTAACGTAAGGTGCTGAACTGCTGCCTTCATTAACTATGTAGTACACAAACTGCTGACACAAAGTGATAGTCTGCTCACATGGGGAAGGAGGAGGAGAGAAAAAAGCAGCCCTCGAACAACAGCTACTTCTCAACAGTCTTATTTGCATCTGTGCTCAAAATATTAGCTTTATTCTCTGGAATACTGGAAGTCAACACCTGGTTCTGACTGGTCTCAAGCAATTTTTTTAACCAAAGCCATGTGACTTTGTTTTAAATTTGCACTGACAATATTCACCTGATTAGCCTTTTGATAAGGCTTTTTTTTAAAGAAGAAAGAAAATGCCTTGCAGCTTGCAGGATTTTCAAAGTTCAATATTGCCATATTTATTCAATGAGAAAAGTCAATTTTTGGTTGAATTCAAATAAAGAGCTTTTATAGAAAGAAATGGCATTAGCACTTTGAAAATTATATGCACGTGTCAAGGTCCATGCTTGGCAACTCGACTAAAATATTTCTTCCACAGCTGCATGTTCAAGGGAGGGACAACCTGGAAAACAATGATGGGTTTGCACTGCAATTCTCAGATTATCCAGTGGATGGCAGAGGAATACACTGTCACCAACTAAATTAAGACACTTAACAATAGTATTTTTTTGAAGTAACATTATAATCAGAATAGTGGAATTCTAGTACACTATTTCACTTCCTTTATCCTCCCTTCAGCTCAAACATAAACCCTCATGCATAATTACATGAAGCCATACTACCTATTATCACATTTCAGTTACATGGAGCACTAATATGCTCTATGTTCTGTAGCGTGCCACTAAGTTATTGGTATTTCAGTCATTTCCATTTTAATTACATGAAAGAAAATGCAAGTGTCAATAAACTTATTTTCATTTAAAAACTGAATTTATATTTCAATAGCTGATTATTGACTACTGTAAACTGCATTACAGCAGTGACTACAATTAACAGTACTTTATTGGTTGCAACCAAAACAGAAATTGGGAGGAACCCAGAGGAAGAGTCACTCGATCTGAAACATTAACTCTGATTTCTCTCCACAGATGCTGTCAGACCTGCTGAGCTTTTATGACAATTTTAGTTCTTGTTTCAGATTTACAGCATCCATTGTTCTTTTGGCTTTTGTTTATTAATTGTAACATATTTTGACATGTCCTGAAATAGTGCAAAGTGCTATACAAATACAAGTCCTTCTTTACAGGAGGCTCTGACTTCAGTTTACTTCTGTCATTAATCTCCTTACGCATAACCTCAAAGTCAAATTGGAATTAAGCGGGCCCCTGGTGTGCACTCGTAAGGTTTAACTAAAGTCTACTTATTTTTTGGTTTGCACATAACGCCACAATCAGAAACTACACATCAAAGTAAAATGATCAGAAATATGTCTAAACATTTATGCCAGAGAATGTCAAGTGGCCTAGTGCAGATAAACTTACATGACCTAATTCTAGAGCATAGTGTATCTCAATAACCTACAGTGTAATGATCCAACAATATGTAACAGTGGAACAAACTACAAGATATAAATATTTCAACAGAAATGCGTATTAAGCATGCGGATGCACCAGGAAAAATAGGAGAGAGTTATGGGCGAGGTAACTCTAAATGTGATTTTTGGTCTGAGCTGTTATGTAAGTTTTAGGCAATTACCTGACCAAATCCAGCTCAAGAACAGCAAGTTTGCTTGCCCCAGAAAGATTAGCAAGATCATGAAATTTTTAAAGAAGTATTTCCCTGTATTATTGCTAGATGTGCGAAATTCCTTTACTGCAGATAGCTTCTGTTATTAACATAATAAACTTCGGCTGGGGTTGAAACGAACCAAGTCTTGCCTCAGGACCTGGCCTTTTAAATCCTGTTACAAATCAAGGATGGTACACTTCCATGAACAATAATCTCTCGCATGTCAGCCTGCAGATGCAAGATGGAATTTTAAGAAATTTAATACTTTTCCAGAGGTTCTGCCAGTGAAAATTTCAAGGAATCACATTTTATCCTTCATAAAGGATATCCATTTTTTTCCGGCAGCAGTTGAAATGGGAGGAACAACAGCGAGAACCAGAGGCCCGCAGAAAAGCGGAGTGCACGCAGAACAGGAGTGAACCCTGGACTGCTGGGTAAATGAGGCTTTATATTTGGGCAGTTGCCTTACCCAAAACACTACTCGGGTAATGTCTCCCAACCATCCTCCTCCTCTAATCAAAAAAGAAGGTTCTGCACACCAAAGTGGTAAGTGGACTAGTTTTTACTTTTTAAAAAAATGTTTTCAGTAGTCTTATTGGGAATTTAGAATAGTCGGAATGGAGATTAGGGCAGCTAACTGTTCCTCCTGCGGAATGTTGGAGGTAAGGATCACTCGTGTCCCTGCTGACTACATCTGCAGGAAGTACACCCAACTCCAGCTCCTCGAAAACCACGTTAGGGAACTGGAGCTGGATGAACTTTGGATCATTTGGGAGGTGGAGGGGGTTATTAAGAGGAATTACAGGGAGGTAGTCATGCCTCAGGTACAAGAAGAAGGTCGAAGGTAGATGGGTTGCTATCAGGTGACAGAAAGGGAACCAGCAGGCAGTGCAACGATCCTCTGTGTCCATTAGCCCTCAACAAAACTTATACCATTTTAAATACTGTGGGGGGCGCGATTACTTACCGGGGTAAGCAATGGGGCACAGGTGTCTGGCACAGAGTTTGTCCCTGTTGCCCATAAGGTGAGAGGGAAGAGGAGCAGAGCATTAGTCATTGGGGACTCCATAGTTAGTGGAACAGATAGGAGGTTCTGTGGGATCAAGAGCGACTCACGGTTGGTGTGTTGTCTCCCAGGTGCCTGGGTTCATGATGTCTTTGATTGTGTTTTTGGGATCCTCGAGGGATAGGGGTAAAAGCCCCAAGTCATGGTCCACATAGGCAGAAATGGGATGGGGACTTAAGGCAGAAATTCAGGGAGTTGGGGTGGAAGCTTAGTGCTAACACAGAGTTATCGCTGGTTTGTTACCCGTACCATGTGCTAGTGAGGCGAGGAATAGGGAGAGAGAGGAGTTGAACACGTAGTTACAGGGATGGTGCAAGAGGGACTGTTTTGGATTCCTGGATAATTGGGGCATGTTCTGGGGTAGGTGGGACCTCTACAAACAGAATACTGTTCACCTGAACTAGAGGGTTACCTGTACTCTAGGGGGAAGATTTGCTAATGCTCTTCGGGTGGGTTTAAACTAATTCTGCAGGGGGATGGGAACCCAAATTGCAGTTCGAGTATACAGGAGGTTGAGAGTAGTGAGATCAGAAATAAGGTTTGCAAAAGGGCACCAGCAAGGAAGAAGTTGGTTTGAAGCGTATCTACTTCAACGCCAGGAGCATCCGGAATAAAGTGAGTGAACTTGCAGCATGGGTTGGTACCTGGGACATCAATGTTGTGGTGATTTCAAGGACGATATTACAGTTGCATTAAGGATGTTTGAGGACTCATCTACTAAGGGAGTATGGGCTGAGGTTAGAAACAGAAAGGAGAGATCACCTTATTGGAAGTTTTGTATAGTCCTTCAAATAGTTCCAGAGATGTAGAGGAAAGGATAGCAAAGATAATTCTGGATAGTAGCAACAGTAACAGGAATAGTTTGTATGAGGACTTTAACTTTCCAAATATTGACTGGAAATACTGTAGTTAGAGTACTTTAGATGGGTCAATTTTTGTCTAATGTGTGCAGGATGGTTTCCTGACAGAGTGTGTAAACAAGCCAACAAGGGGCGAAGCCACATTGGATTTGGTACTGGGGAATGAACCTGGCCAGGCATTAGATTTGGAAGTAGGTGAGCACTTTGTGATAGTGACCACAATTCAATTATGTTTACATTAGCGATGGAAAGGGATAGGTAGATACCACAGGCAAGAGTTATAGATGGTGGAAAGGCAGTTATTATTGATTAGGCAAGATTTAGGATGCATCAGATGAGGAAGAAAACTGCAGGGGATGGGCACAATTGAAATGTGGAGCTTAATCAAGGAACAGCTACTGCACGTCCTTGATAAGTATATACCTGTCAGGCAGGGAAAAAGTTGTTGAGCTCGGGAGCCGTGGTTTACTAAAGAAGTTGAATCTTTTGTCAAGAGGAAGAAGGAGGCCTAAGTTTGGATGAGATGTGAAGGCTCAGTTAGTGCGCTTGAGAGTTATAGGTTAGCCAGGAAAGACCTAAATGAAGAGCCAAGAGGAGCCAGGAGAGGACATGGGAAGTTGTTGGCAGGTAAGATCAACGAAAACCCTAAAGTTTTCCAAGGTATATCAGGAAATAAAGAATGACTAGAATAAGGTTAGGGCCAGTGCTGAAAATGTGTTTCTGGAAAAGCGCAGCAGGTCAGGCAGCATCCAGGGAACAGGAGAATCGACGTTTCGGGCATAAGCCCTTCTTCAGGTTAGGGCCAATCAAGGATAGGAGTGGGAAGTTGTGCGTGGAGTCAGAGGAGACAGGGGAAGTGCTAAATAAATGTTTTTTGTCAGTATTTACACTGGAAAAAGACAATGCTGTTGAGGAGAATACAGAGATACAGGCTACTAGACTACATGCGATTGAGTTTCACAAGGAGGTTAGCAATTCTGGAAGGTGTAAAAATGGATAAGTCCCCTGGGTCGGGTGGGATTTAGCCTAGATTGCCGCACCTTTGGCTTTGATCTTTATGTTGTCATTGTCTACAGGAATAGTGCCAGAAGACTGGAGGATAGCAAATATTGTCCCCTTGTTCATGAAGGGGAGTAGAGAAACCCTGGTAATTATAGACCAGTGAGCCTTACTTGGGTTATGGTTAAAGTGTTGGAAAAGGTTATAAGAGTGAGGATTTATAATCATCTAGAAAGGGATAAGTTGATTAGGGATAGTCAACACTGTTTTGTGAAGGGTCTGTCGTGCCTCACAAACCTTATTGAGATCTTTGAGATGGTGACCAAACAGGTGGATGAGGGTAAAGCAGTTCATGGGGTGTATATGGATTTTAGTAAGGCGTTTGATAACGGTATCCCCACGGTAGGCTATTGCACAAAATATGGAAGCATGGGATTGAAGGTGATTTAGTGGTTTGGATCAGAAATTGGCTAGCAGAAAAATGACAGAGGGTGATGGTTAATGGGAAATGTTCATCCTGGAGTTCAGTTACTTGTGGTGTACTGTAAGGATCTGTTTTGGGTCTATTGCTGTTTGCCATTTTTATAAATGAGCTGGATGAGAGCATAGAAGGATGGGTTACTAAATATGTAGATAGCACTAAGGTTGATAGAGTTGTGGATAGTGCAGAAGGATGTTGTAGGTTACAGAGGGACATAGATAAGCTGCAGACCTGGGCTGAGAGGTGGAAAATGGAGTTTAATGCGGAAAAGTGTGAGGTGATTCACTTTGGAAGGAGCAACAGGAATGCAGAGGATGGGGCTAATGGTAAGATTCTTGGTAGTGTAGATGAGTAGAGGGATCCTTGAAAGTTGCCACACAGGTTGATAGGATTGTTAAGAAAACATACAGTGTGTTGGCTTTTATTGGGAGAGGGATTGAGTTTCAGATCCATGATGTCATGCTGCAGCAGTACAAAACTCTGATGTGGTCGCACTTGGAATATTGTGTATAGCTCTTGTCACCCCATTATAGGAAGAATGTGGAAGCTTTGGAAAGGGTTCAGAGGAGATTTACTAGGATGTTGCCTGGTATGGAGGGAAAGTCTAATGAGGAAAGGCTGAGGGACTTGAGGCTGTTTTTGTTCAAGAGAAGGAGGTTGAGAGGTGAATTAGTTGAGACATTTAAGATAATTAGAGGGTTAGAGTGAGAGCCTTTTTCCTTGATTGGTGATGGTTAGCACGAGGAGACATAGCTTTAAATTGAGGGATGATAGATATAGGACAGATGTAAGAGGTAGTTTCTTTACTCAGAGTAGTATTGGGCGTGGAATGCACTGCCTGCAACAGTAGCAGACTCACCAACTTTAAGGGTATTTAAATGGTCATCCACTCACCCATCATCCCAGTACCCACACCAAACTATACTGGCTCCCATTGAAGTACACCTGATTTTACAATTTTCAACTTTGTTGTCAAAATATTTCATGCCTTGCGCTTCTTCAGCTCCAATCTCTTCAACTACACAGGCCGCTGCAATATCGACACCAGTACTATTAACCATTTATGGCTATGCCTTCAGCTGCCAATTCCTAACCTTCGGCATTCCATTCACAAACATTTTGCCACTTTTTTGCCCTCTATGATGTACCTTAAGTCCTATTTCTTTGACCAAATTTGTGATCATATGTCTTATTAACAGAACAAGAGGGTAACTAGAGAGAAAGTAGGGCCTCTAAGTTCACAGAGGTTGCCGTTGTTTTGAACCTCAGGAGATGAGAGAGATATTAAATAAATATTTCATACAGTTTTTACAGTGGAGAAAAAAATGCAGTCAAGAGAATGCAGAGAAATAAACTTTGATATTTTAAGGAACGGTTCACATTACAGAAGAGTAAGTTTGAGAGAGTTTTAGTGAATATGAAGGTGGATAAATCTCCTGGACTAATGTATCCGAGAACATTGTGGGAAGAGGAGAGAAAATTACAAGATCACTTGCAGAAATATTTTCATCATCTATAACTATGGGTGAGGTGCCTGATGACTAGAGAGTGGCTAATGTTGTACCTTTGTTTAAAAAAGGTTCCAAGGAGAATACAGGGAACTACAGACTTGAGAGTCTGACTTCACTTGTGGGTAATTGTTTGAGGCGATTATAAAAGATAAGACTTATTGACATTTAGAGGGGCAGAAATGAAGGAAAGTCAGCATGGTTTTGGGCGAGAAAAATCATGTCTCACAAACTTGATTAAGTTTTTTTTGAGGAATGTTACCAAAAAAATTAATGATGGCAGAGCAGATGTTATTTATTTAGATTTTAGTAAAGCCTCCAACAAAGGTTCCGCATGAAAGACTAATTAGTAAAATTAGGTCACATGGGATTCACACTAAGCATGCGAATTGGATAATTGGCTTAACGTCAGAAGCAGAGTAATAGTGGAGGGCTGCTTTCAGACTGGAGACCTGTGACCAGTGGTGTTCCACAGGGATCGGTTCTGGATTCTCTTTTGTTTATCATTTATAAATGATTTGGATTAGAATATAAAAGACTCGATGAATAAGTTTGAAGGAGACACCAAAATTGGTGGCAATGTAACAATGAAGAAGGTTTTCTAAGATTACAAAGGGATCTTGATTAAATGGGTCAATGGGCTGAAAAATAGTAGCTGGAGATCAATCCAGATAAATGCACGTTATTACAATGTGGTACAACAAGGATAGGGCTTACACAAATAATGATAGGGCCTGTTGTGGAACAGAGGGATCTAGAGTGCAGGTACATAATTAGTTGAGGTTTGCCTCACATATAGATATAGTGGTTAAAAAGGTATTGGCACTCATGTCTTCATTGCTCAGTCTTCTGAGTATAGGAATTGGGAAGTCATGTTGAGGTTGGATCGGACATTGGTGAGGCCTTTTCTGGAATACTGTTTCCAGTTCTGGTCACCCAGTCATAGGAAAGATATTATTAAGCTGGGGAGGGTTCAGAAGAGATTTACCAAGATGTTTTCATGTGTGGAAGGTTTGAGTTATAAAGAAAGAGTGGATAGGCTGGGACCTTTTTTTCCACTGAGCAGAGGAGATTGAGAGGTGATCTGAAGTTTCTAAAATAATGATAGAGTTAATGGTAGCTGTCTTTTTCCTAGGATGGGGGATTTCAAGACTTGGGGGCACATTTTTTAAGATAAGTGGAGAGAGATTTAAAAAGCCAAGAGGCACATTTTTTTACACGGAAGGTGGAATGAACTTCCTGAGAAAGTGGTGGTTGCTGGTACAATTACAACATGTGAAAGACATTTGGGTGGATACATGAATAGGAAAGGTTTGGAGGGATATGGACCAGTAGCAGACAGGTAGAACTAGTTTAGTTTGGGATTATGTTTGGTATGGTCTGGTTGGACCGAAGGGTCTGTTTCCATGCTATATGACTCTAAGTTGCTTTGTGGCAAACTGTGCTTTATAATGAAGTACCTCGGCAACACTTTATTATGTTAAAAGTATTAATACATTATAAGTAATTACAAAGTAAACAATTTATTAAATTTAGTTTAAAACATTATATTAGTTCTGGTTTCCACCAAACATTAATATTCAGAAACATTTACAAAATATGCTGCAGGCATCTTAACGTACTGACCTATAGATTTCAACTTTCTGAATATATTCTGAACTTCTGAAAATCTGAGAGTCTGAAGGCACTCCAAGTTCAAAATCTTCAGTAGGACATTCTTTCTTCCTTGCTGTTGTAATGTTCTGACAATTCTATATGTTTATAACATGCTATTATGTATGCAGTCCACTTTGCATGACACCAGATTATCGTCCAATAGGTTTACTTGGAAGTACTAGCTTTTGGAGCGCAGCTCCTTCATCAGGGAGCTGTCCTGGTGGGTTCTGTGATTTTTAACTTTGTCTTCTACAGTCCAACACTGGCAACTCCACATCATACAATTTTCAAGAATTAATACATGAATAAAACCACTGCACTAAAACATGCACTGGTCCTAACTGGATACTTTTTGACAGGTTCAGAGACTGAACAATAAGCAATCTTTCAGAATTACTGTTGGATGAACACTGCATGAGGAAGCTTGGAATCTGCTTTATTATAGTGGTCATTATCTTGGTCTGCCATGGGGTAGACCAGGATTCAATTCCCCAACAAGAATAGGATGATCTTTGCCATCTCCTGTTGGCAAATAGGAGCATGTTTTTGAGGGCTCTTGTGGCACAGTGGTTATGTCATTGCCTCTGAGCCTGAACCCAGGTTCAGGTTCCACCTGCTACAGAGGCGTATAATGACATCTCTGATGTATCTGCATGGGGAAGCTGCAACCTGTCCACAAAAAGACAAGCCCAGACCTTCCATTTTTCAGACAAATGAAGACAGACAGATTCACGTTGGGACGACTCAGAATTCCCAAATCACTGGCTAGAAGGGAACTTGTCAAGAAGTTTAAACTTCTGATGATCAATTACCCTGCATCTGGAATCCTTCTGAGCTAGTCATAGAGATGTATGGCACAGAAACAGACCCTTCACTCCAACTCCTCCCATGCTGACCAAATATCTAACCTAATCTCGTCACATTTGCCAGCACTTGGCCCATATCTCTCTAAACTCTTTCTATTCATATACCCATCCAGATGTCTTTTAAATGCTGTAATTGTTCTAGACTTCTCTGGCAGCTTATTCTATACATGCATCACCCTCTGCATGAAAACTTTGCCCCTTAGGTCTCTTTTATATCTTTCCCCTCTCACCCTAAACCTATGCCCTCTAGTTCTGGACCCCCCACCCCAGGGAAAAGACCTTGTCTATTTATCCTATCCATGCCCCTTATGATTTTATAAACCTCTGTAAGGTCACCCCTCAGCCTCCGACGCTCCAGGGAAAACAGCCCCAGACTATTCATCCTCTCCCGACAGCTCAAATCCTCCAACCCTAGGAACATCCTTGTAAATCTTTTCTGAACCCTTTCAAGTTTCACAACATCCTCTCATTAGGAAGGAGACTAGAATTGAATGCAATATTCCAAAAGTGGCCAAACCAATGTCCTGTACAATCGCAACATGACCTCCCAACTCCTACACTCAATGCTCTGGCCAATAATGCCAAACATACCTTCTTCACTATTCTATCCACCTGTGACTCTACTTTCAAGGAACTATGACTTTTGCCCAAATTGGATTGCTACTCAGGAAACATTAAGAGCATTAAAACCTGCTCCAACTCTTGGATAACTATGCAACAGACCACACCCTCCCTTTCCCAATTACTCAAACTAACCCCTGAGCAATCACACTCTCGACATTCAAATATCCAACCACCCAGATTCCACTTCCATCACTTACCTGTCCACTTCCAACCTTCACCCTCTTGTTCACTTACCTGCCACCTTATGACCTCATTCACTTACCTTACACACAAATTCTGTCTGCAGCTGTAGAGGAAACTTTAGAGCATTTATTTACTGATTGTAATATGGCAGTGAATGCCAGAAAAAGCTTCTATAAAAAATTTTGACACCATTCCCTATATAGATTCGACGAGCCCAAAATAATGAAATGTTAAGTCGGTAACGGCAGGTTATAGGCAGGTTTCATTACACAGGGGTGATGAGCCAATGAAAGTGCAACAGTACTCCAGTGTAAGCTTTTCGAGGACATTGGTAAATGATTTCACTTTTTGGAAGACCCAACAAGTGCAGTCAGTTATTAGTCCTCACCTTAATTTTCAGCATTCTCAAATGCTTGTCCATGTAACTTAAATCATAACAAAACAAAGCAAAACACATGAATGAAAAATTGACTATTGCATCATAACACTGTACTAGAATAAGGCAAGAATTTTTTGCTAATCTATATTGTTCGTGGACCTGGAAGCAGAGCTTGAAAGATTACGGAAATTAACTTTGCCAGCACTGACCTTCCACTTTCATTAGTTATTCAGACATTATATGGCATTGAGGGTGAAAACAGCATTTTCAAATATTGATCAAAGCTCAGTTTGAAAAAAAAACACCTTGCATGAAGAAGCCAAAAGGCTCTGTAGGTAGCAGCACTAATACACCATCTTCCTCCCTCAATCTTCATGCATGACATTCTGTTTGCAGCAAAACTGAGCTGTTTCTCTGATATCCAGGAACTAATTCTACTCAAAGACAGGATCGTTAACAGGGCAATTTACACATTATTGGGGATTGGTTGCATTTCTCCTGCAAGGATAATTCCACTATTCCTAGATTCTTCCTACAGCACCTACCAAAGGAAAACAATGTTGAATGAAACAGTTCTGTGCAAGATGCCACTACAGCATGGCATTACTAGAGTCAAAGGATAATGAGGATAAATATCTCACCTAACGATAACTCCAATGTATTGCTTACACTCACCTCGTAATTTGAAATTTCTCAAAATTAATTTCTCATGTTATTTCTTAGGCAAAATATTACAACTGTTTTGTACATAAACAAGATGAATGATTTTGGGGTGAAGCTAGTTGAGGGATGTTTGTCAAGAACTCCCTATTCTTCTTTAAACAAAGGGACGGTTGTGTTTTGTTCAGTTACTGGAACATGCTGGTCCCTGTTTAACTCCTAGTCCTAAGGGCAGAAGCTTTCACAGTACTCCTTTTTGGGTTTTACTGAAATCTTGAATTGAAAACATTGAAGATAGATACAACTGCATTAATAATTTAGTCAAACTGGTGTATTCTGAGATTTCAATAAGAAATTGTATATTGAGTCAATTGCTTTTGAGGTACAGTCCATAACTCAGTTCACTCCCTACTGTTCACATTTAGGTGACTTAGGTAGTCAGGATAATAAGCTGGCTACAGAAGAGAGTTGGAGTTGAGAGTGTTTATGCCAACTGGCAAAAGGTGGGAGCGATATTCCATTGGGAACACTGTTGTTCACCATTTACATTGACCATTCAACTTGAGTCAGAATTACTGTTTCAGCATTTGCTGATCACATTAAATTGTGACATGCAGTTAAAACAGAAGTGCATGACAAAACTACAAGACAACTTTGATAAACTTGAGGAATGGGAACAAAAAACAAATAAGTGCACATTTTATAAAGAATAAACAGGGCAAATACTTACTGAGTATTAAAATCTAAATGGGATGAAGCAAAGGCCTGGTACACACATTTGTTCAAAGTAGCAATGCAGATAGATAGCATTGAAAACAAAAGCCATAGGAAAAAAACACTAAACAAAATGCTAGTATTTATAATTCCAAAGAAATGAAAACACAACTTGTAGAGAGGATTTGCAAGGTTGACTCTTGAATTGCACAATTTTTGCTAGAAAAGACTGGGTTAATCTTTATTGGTGTAAAGGAAACAAGGCACCTTTTTTTCTTTTTATAGGGTAACTGATGGAATACAAGGTAACAATCGTCCATGTAATAAACTCTGTACCAATAAGGACAAACATACAGATAATCTGTATAAACTAATCGGACCCATTTAATAAAATGAAATGTTTTACTGGTACTTATGCAACTCCTATGCATATTTCCCATGCTGGAAACTCTATAACATAGGTGCAAGGCTCTCTTTATTATTGGTTTTAATTCACTTGTGGGAAGCGTGCATCTGGATGGCCTTCTTCCCGACCTCTCCGCCCCCACCCCAATCTGTCCTATCACCCTCACCTTGACCTTTTTCCACCTATCACATTTCCGACGCCCCTCCCCCAAGTCCCTCCTCCCTATCTTTTATCTTAGCCTGCTGGACAAACTTTCCTCATTCCTGAAGAAGGGCTAATGCCCGAAATGTCGATTCTCCTGTTCCCTAGATGCTGCCTGACCTGCTGCGCTTCTCCAGCAACACATTTCCATCTCTGATCTCCAGCATCTGCAGACCTCATTTTCTCTTCTGCATTTATGGGCCGTCTTGCTGCCTTCCTGAACCACTGCAATTCCTGAGCTGTAGATACACCCACAATGCCATAGGGAGGGAATTCCAGGATTTGACCCAGCAAGTGAAGCAACTGCAACAAAATTCCAAGTCAAGATGGTGAGTGGCTTGGAGGAGAACTGGCATATAGTAGTGTTCCCACAAATCCGCTGCCCTGGTCTTTCTAGATGAAAGTGGTCATGAATTTGGAGGTGCTAAAGATGTTTGGTGAATTTCTGCAAGAAATCTTGTAGAGAGTACATGCTGCTGCAACTGAGAGCAGTAGTGGAGGGATATTTGCAGAAGTGGTGTCAATCAAGCAGGTTGCTTTGTACTGTATGCAGTAAAACTTTTGTTACAGTTCCACTCATACAATCAAGTGGGGAGTATTTCATCACATTCTTGACTTGCACTTTTTGATGGCAATAGGCTTTGAAGAGTCAGGAGGTGAATTACTTATTACAGTTCTAGCCTCTGGTCTGCTCTTGTAATGATTTATTGATACAGTCAGTCCAGTGAGTTCCTGGTCAATGGTAGCCCCCAGGATGTTGATAGTTAGGAATTCAGTGATTGTAATGCCACTGAATATCAAGGGGCAATGTTTAGATTCAAAGAGTGTGGTGCTGGAAAAGCACTGCCAGTCAGGCAACAACCGAGGAAAAGGAGCACTGACTTTTCAAGCATAAGCATTTCATCAGGAAAAGGCTTGTGGTCTAAGAGGAGACTGATGAAATCCACATTGATCCTATGTGATTGGAGGGTCCCAAGGCAGAAAATGAAGTGTTCTTCCTCCAGGCATCAGGTGGTAATGGTTTGACAGTGGAGGATGCCCAGTTTGTAGAGGGAGGAGGAGAACTTCAAGGTAGGCATTCTTGGAAGAGACTTCGCAGTAAGGTCTTCAAGGTAGGAATCCTCATGTTCTCCTCTGCAATGGTTAGATCGTCTTTTACTGGAGAGAGTAATTGCCTGGCATTCTGCAGCACGAGTGTTCTTTGCCAGTTTTCCGGCCAGGCTTGGATATCGTCCAGGTCTTGTTGCGTTAGATTAACAGACTGCTTCAGTATCTGAGAGTTGCAATGGTATTAGATGATACATGCCAGGAAGCACCGTTTTATACCGCTCTTTTATATTAAGTACAGGTCTTCCAATCGAAGATCCAAGCAGCTTCCTTTTCTCGATCAATTTTCTTCCAGTCTTTAATGAACCTATTATTTTCTTCCTGAACCATGTTTCACAGGTATCAATCATTTGTGTCGGTTCTCACTTAAGTGGTGCTGAATGTGGGAGTGCAGTATCGGCTATTTCCACTCCAATGTAATAGAATTATAACCAATTTGGACACAGGCAATTTGAGTGAACAATAAGGAACAACCTATCCTGACAAAGCCAGCAGTGTCGGCAGGCAATGTGCATATTGTTGTCAGTCAACTCAACAAGAGAGACTGAAAACTGACTTGGAATCCTTTCTGGTCAGTATGGTTCAAATACTTGGCAGGGGGGGGGGAACATTGCAGATGCTGTAAATCTGGAGCAAACAGAATGCTGGAGAAACTCAGAAGGTCTGACAGCAGCTTTGAAAGTGAAACGGAGTTACGTTTCAAGTCAGGTATGACACTTCTTCAGAATTGAAAGGTGTTAGAAAATGTTTTTTATACTTTTGACAGAGGTGAAGGAAGTACAAGAGAACAGATGATGTAGAAGCCCAGTGCAAAAGACAAAAGGAATGGCTAATGGTAGTGTAAGAGAAAGAGATGTAAAATGAATGTAAATTATGATATTAAAGAGAGGGAACTGGTTCTCCTTATTCAGAGCAAAGTAAACAAGGCAGAAACAAGGCAAAGGTGTGGGGATTAGGGGAGGCGGAGGGCAAGAGAGAATGTGAGAAAAATTGGAGAAAGACATAATACTGCCATTTTTTTGAAGTTATGAATATCATTGTTGAGTCTCCATCTCCATGCAGCTTTGTCCTGTTTGCCTTTGCTCTTAGTTAAGAGGATCTATCCTCTCCATTTCACACCTTAATTGATATCCATACTACATTTCTTTTTCTCTTTCACCATCATTAGCAAACCCTTTGCCCTGGACCTCCATATGATCTGTCTCTTGCTCCTTCTCTGCCCCTGTCAAAATCATTAAAAAAAAATCGTCTAACACCTTTCAGTTCTGAAATAGTCATACCAAACTCGAAATTACTTGCTACTGTCACATGTAAAATCATTAGGGAAACTACATATCAAACTACATTTTGTTTTGTGCAAAATAACACTACCAACTTCAATAGAAATGACGGAACACAAAAAAATGATGGAAATCACACCTAGTCAGATAGCATCCATGGAGAGAGAGCAAGCTAACGTTTCAAACCAAGACACCTCTTCATCAACAGAATTTGAGTCATAGAGATGTACAGCATGGAAACAGACCCTTCAGACCAACTCGTCCATGCCAACCAGATATCCCAAACCAATCCAGTCCCACCTGCCAGCACCTGGCATATCTCTCTAAACATTTCCTATTCATATACCCATTCAAATGCCTTTTAAATGCTGTTATTGTACTAGCCTCCACCACTTCCTCTGGCAGCTCATTCCATGCACGTACCACCCTCTGTGTGAAAAAGTTGCATCTTAGGTCTCTTTTATATCCTTCCTCTCTCACCCTAAACCTATGCCCTCTAGTTCTGGACTCCTCCACCCCTGGGAAAAGACTTTGTCTATTTATCCTATCCATGCTCATGATTTTATAAACTTCTATAAGGTCACTCCTCAGCCTCCGACACTCCAGAGAAAACAGCCCCAGCCTATTCATCCTCTCCCTATAGCTCAAATCCTCCACCCCTGACAACATCCTTGTAAATCTTTTCTGAACCCTTTCAAGTTTCACAACATCCTTCCAATAAGGAAGGAGACCAGAATTGTACACAATATTCCAAATGTGGCTGAACCAATGTTCTTCAATATAAATTACTTGCACCTATAATAATTACAGCAAAACTCCACATTTTAAATACCTTAATACCTCGCAATCAAAGCATGCTTTTGGTGAAGAACGAAGGGAGGAGAAGGATGTTAACTACTACTCAAACATAAATATAAACAAATTGACAAAAAAAAACTTAAATTTTCACACTTAAATGAAATACATCTTTATTGTAGAATCATTCAGTGCATTCCGCCACCCCTAACATTTTCTCTAGTTCCTATACTTTCTTCTTTTACTTCCATATTCATTGCCAGGCGTGTACAAGTCAGAAATTAAACTGTGCTTTCATTCGTTGGCAGCTGATATTTACGAGGTACACAAGTGTAACTTCAGCATCTAGAATCATAGAATCAAAGACCATTTGGCCCAACTAATCTGCACTGCCCCTCTAAAGAGCATCCCCCTGCCCCCAGACCTACTCCCCCCTCCCATATAACTGTGCATTTACCATGACCTAGTTTACATCCCTGGACACTATGGGCAATTTAGCATGGTCAAACCAACCAAACTGCTCATCTTAGGATGTGAGAGAAAATTGGAACACCTGGCAGAAACCTAGACAGACAATGGGAGAACATGCAAACTCCTCACAGACAGTCAACCAAGGCTGGAATCAAATTCAGGTCCCTGGCACTTCGATGCAGTAGTGTATCCACTGTGTCACCTTGCCAGCCACAGGTTCTGACTGCCACTATTCCCTATAATACACAGGTTTCAAATCTCCACACCCTAAACTAGCTCCACACCCACCTTTTCTAAAGCTGCTGCAATGTAGGAAATACAGCAGCCAACTTGAGCCCAGCAAGCTCCCACAAATAGCAACAGCCAAGATCTTTTATTTTTAAAACATGATGTTGGTTGAGGGCTGAACACTGAGTCTCAGCACACTGGAGAGAACTTTCGCATCCCCTCTCTACCCACCTCACAATAGATCTTTTCCAACCAACCCAGGGGGCAAGTGGGTTCCTCGGTTTAAGGTCTTGCCCTGAAAGACTGCATCTCCGAATCTCTGGCTGTGGCTCAGTACTGGCTCCAGTGAATCTCAAACTCCATTATGCATTTGATACTCTGGACTGAGCTCTGACTTGGAAGCTGAGAAGTGGCTGGACTCTTCATTTGCTCTCTGTTCCACAGCTGTGGCAACTACGATCAAACTTTTTTCATATTGAGACAGGCTTGGTACCAGAGATCCGAGCTGCTTGACATGAATGTACGTAGGGTGGATTTTCTTAAAATGTCTTCAGACACATCTCTGGAACAAGTGGGAATTGAACCCAGGCCTCCTTGCTCAGAAGTAGAGACACTACTACTACAGGGTGCTTTTTTTCCCCACTTAGAGTTCTTCATCTCATGCAGAATATTGGCCTGTAGAGGGGCTGTTTGGGTTAGGGAAGGTCTCTGCAGGGGAAAACAAATCCAGGTACCCACTTTGCCTGTTCTGGTAAAATGGTTTAGTGGTATCATTGAGCTTTCCAGAGTTGAGTTGTGGTGGGGAGGGGAGGGGAGGAGAGTATCCCTGGTGTCTTGACTATACCTAACACTCTATTTTCTTTCTGTCCCTTCATGGAAGCACTTGATCTTCACTAATTTCACGTGGCAACATAGCTCACAGATTTGGAGCTTGTGATGTGTGAAATCCAGGGAGAGTCTGACAAAGATATTTGGGGTGACGAATTCAAAATAAATTCTATAACTGAGTCCATATTTCATATGTCTTTTGAAGCATTAACAAATTGACACCTATATACAAATTATTACATTTGAATTCCAGACTACTTGAGTCACTATTGCCGACATTAGCTAAAATGAATATTGGAAACCTATCAAGAATAACTGTTGCGACCTTAAGACTCCTGCTGGAATAGTGATAGTTGTATAAATCACTTACAATGAAGCTATGTTAAAACTTGAGCAATTAATATGAAACAATAGAACAACTGTTCTAGCACTTCCTTGTGAGATAGGGAACTGATGTGCCACTCAAAAATAGATAATTTAAATTTCCACAAGATGCTTTGTTATTCTCTATCATTAAAGGGTGCTCCAATTACATGGCTCACTGAGGCCCTCAAGTGGCTAAGACATGATACCAAAGTCTTACAATACCTGGAGCTTAACATACAGACTTTCAAGTATGTATACTAAATAAATGTGCAATAACACAGCACGCAAAACGGCAAATAAAGGATGGCCACACTTTCATAGGCGAAGACCGGTGCTGTCAAATTTACATCTTTTGTAACATCACTACTTAGTCTCCAACTCTCCTGCAAACTAGCAAATCTCCTCCAATAAAGTAAAATGAACAAAATTCCAACCCAAAGGGTCCAATTTTAATTGAATGGAAGTGAATGAGTTTTTGAGCAAGTTAAGAATAATTTTCAAGTCTCTTCAAATTTAATCGAAATCAAGGTGCTTATATCACTTGGCTGTATTACTAGCTTTTAAAATCAATAATAATACAACAATTAAGGACAACTAAAGAGAGCTCAAAATGGCACTTACACTAACCTTGGGATGCTTTATTACATTAAAGGTGAGATATCAATACAATTTGTTCGAAATGGATTGATGTTTCACAATTTTAAGAACAAACTGCACAAACAGAACAAGATTAACCTGATATTCTGAATCCTCCATTCTGAAGTACAGTTATTTGAGTGCTAGTTGCCCTTGAATTCCCATCTAAGTGACTATTCTTTAATCAAATGCCAACAATGCGTGTAGGAACAAAATAATTTTGTTGAGTCAAATCCAATTACCAAATGGTATCAAAGAGTTCCAATTGGAATTATTGGATTATTGTCATTAATGAGAATCCATGCTGATCTTCACCCACTTCACGGCATCCCAAACTATTACAGTTCAGAAGGAGGCTATTTAGATTAGATCCCCTACAGTATGGAAACAGGCCCTTCAGCCCAACAAGTCCACACCAACCCTCCAAAGAGTAATCCACCCAGACCCATTTCTCTACCCTATATTTTCCCCTAACTAATGCACCTAACACTATGCGCAATTTAGCACGGCCAATTCACCTGACCTGCACATCTTTGGATTGTGGGAGGAAACCCACGCAGACACGGGGAGAATGTGCAAACGCCACACAGACAGTCACCAGAGGCTGGAATTGAACCCGGGTCTCTGGTGCTGTGAGGCAGCAGTGCTAGCCACTGACCCACCGCGCCACCGCCCTATCCCATCTTCTTTGTACAAACCCTAAATAAAGCATATCATTTGGCACTAATCTCCACCTTCTACCTGCAACCCTGCAGATTGTTTCTTTTCAACTAAAAGTCTAATTCCCTCCAAATGAATTTGCTTCAATTGAATTTGCCTTCATCACACTCTCAAGACAGTGCATTCCATGACATCACTTCTTTAGCCAATTTTAAATATGCAATCCCTCATTCTTGAGGTCTTGGAGTGGGAACAGCTTTTTGCCATCCACCCTCTATTTTGATTCAACATTGGGATATGAAAACGAAATAGAACACTCAACTATAGGCTAACACTTTAGTGCACTTAAGGGAGCAAATATCTCAAGGTCCTACCAACAAAATGGGAATAAACTGAAAAGGATTGAGAATTGGCAAGATCCTTGAAAGAACCATTGAGAATGTTTCAAGTGGTGGAAACAGAATGCAGGAAAATGATGGGATTTGGGAAGAGAATTCCAGCATGCAGATGTTTTACTCTGATATTAATGATAGAGTGGGGCAGAAGGGAGGTGCAAAAGAGAAACACTACATTGAGTACAGTAAACGAATAGGCCATCTGAGGAATTTAAATCTCAATATCAAGAAACAGGAGTTTACCATTTACCACTGCAGAAAATCAAACCAGTAACTATTACAGTTATATAAAAAGATATATATATATATATATATATATAGACTAATGGCCAAGGACATAAATCCATCTGGTGTAATGCAAAGCTACAAAGACCAGGTGGTCATTGGTTCAATGACCTGCCTCCAAAAAGTGATTGAGCTGTCAAAATTCTATAACTAACCTTGACTTTTAAGAGGGGATGTAAAAAGTAATTGGGATTACTGCTATTGAGATAATATCCAGTTAAGAGCAGGATTAGGCTCTGCTGCGATGTCCACCACACTTTAACATAATGAAATCAAACATTTCTCCTCCATTCTGGGTAAGAATGAAATATTCCACAGAAGGATTAGGGCTTCAAATAACAAAATCTTTCCACAAGTCTTCAAAACCCAATTCGCTTCAGTAATTTAGAAACCTATTGGAAACAAACTGAATCTATGCCAAGCTGCAACTTGAGAGTCACAGACCTGAAACATTAACTCTGTTTTCTCTTCAAAGATGCTGCCTGAACTGTCCCAAAGAATTGCAAAGTAACAACATAAGAGACAACAGTCTCTCAGTTCCTCCCTTCTTTAAATGTTCGAAAATATGCAACACTTTGCGATGTTTTATTCACTTAGAGCATTTATCCATATTAATAGCAATAACAGATTGGAGGTCCTGTGAGGGAATGGAAGGAGCAAGAATCTGTTTATTTAATTAACGAGGGACAAATGCAGAGCTAGCACAGACTCAATGGGTTGAATGATCTCCTTCAGCAACGTGACAATTCTATAAACTGTTGAGACACACGGGGATTTTAGATGCAAACGTCTTCGTACGAGCCTTAAACTTATTATGTATCATATCACTTCATGATAAGAATTCCCCACCCCGCAGAAGATTTAACTCTCTTATAAATATCGAGTGACAGTTCACCTTAATTTTGAAAAAGCCCATCATAAATTTTTCTGCATTACCTTGGTGAATCTTCCTAAATAATCTCACATTTCCTTTATATAACTTGCATTTTACATTACTAAATAAAACATACCTCAGGACAAATTACAGTCCACACATAGGGTTAAATGGGATGCTGTGTTGCGTGTTTTCAAATAGTGCCTGTATGTAGGAACAAAAGGAAAGCATAGCGACTTCAAGGTCAACAATGTCCTTTTAAGATGAAAGTGTCCACAGGCTCAGTCTATCTTTGCCTCCTCCCCTTATCAAAAAAAATGCCCTGACTCAGTTTTCCCGCCAGTCATGGCTGATGAACATGCATTTGGCTCTGACTAACATCTATTAAACAAATGGAACTAAAGTGCTTTAGCAGTAACTGCCATCTACCGCTCTGCTCCCACAGCTGCTCTGAGCCCCGAGTGGGCCAATCACAGCACAGGCACCCCTCCTCCATGCTTGCACAACCAGCTCTGTTTTTGTCTGGTTCAGCAGAGCTTCAACCTTCTTAGTTTTATGTGTTTTTTTCTTCCTCTCAACCACCCTCATGCACTCATTTTAATTACATAGAACGAGCTGCAACTCATCAGGCTTGGGAAAGAAAAAAGGGTGAAGATCTGGCAGGAGATGGAATGACAAACAACACTCCTCCTAAAAGTAAATTAAATGGGGCATTATTCAAAGTGCAGCATATCAGCGTAAAACAATAAATCTGCAGCCAGCTAAATGTCAAAGGGGGAGGGCATAAAAAGGAGAGATAGGAGAACTCATGATTGGAGTAAAAATGAAAAAAAAAAGCAGAGCAATTTTTTTTACAATTAAAGTGGATGGAAATGCCCCTGAAATTATGTTTATAATTAAGGGCATCCAAAAGAAAAATGGCTGCGTAAACTGATTTTGACAAGATTCGTAGTTATAAAAAAAAAACTAGCTAACAGCCATGGCTTCATCCTTACTGATATGCTTCAAACTTCAACACAATATGGGCAATGGTAGGGGCATGAAAACAAACCTTTAAAATAAAAACAAGCTTGCATTTGTACTGGCTTTTTTTTCTCTCTGAGAGAGTATATTTGCCCTTAGCATGCAATCCATCTCTCCGTTTTCCTCGATTTACAAAGGCACATCTGTGCGTGTTCGAAGGCCACTCTGACGTGTTTTCCACTACCAGCAGCTGCGGTTTCTGAGGAAACGAGGCAGATTTTCAATTCAGGCTGGGAAAAATTTTGTGTAGTGTTCTATGCGGGGGTTGGAGGAACTGTAACAAAAATCATGAAAATACAATCCAGAAAACAATGTTAGGGAGAATCATTTCTTGCATTTGCCCCAATCTTCATCATTATTTTGGCGTTCCTTTTAAAATGAGATTTGCAGTAATGGCTTTATTTATTACAGCAAGAACGAGACTTGAAAATAGTGCCGGGCATGCATCCCTCACAAGACCTTTAAACATCTCATGCCTAGAATTCTCAATTGGGTTTCTCCTCTATGTTCTCCCACTTTGCTTTCACTTTGATCGATTCACTGCTGAGCAATTTAAAGGGTTCAATTTGCTTCCTTTAAGGCAGCATAACAACTAGCTTATCTAGGTTGCTTTTATTTAGACATGAGATAGAGAACGTGTCATCCAAATGAATAATTATCTCTGAATTAACACACGGACTTGGAGGGAAGCAGAATATTAAAAGGAGGAATCAGCAACGGAAGTGGTGAAAAGCAGAAAGGGATCCTTCACAAGGAAGCACCATTTCAGAGGAGCAAACCAAAAATCGTCCAATCTGATGCATTCAAACTAAATCCCTATTATTCATGGATTATCATGAATATTCATTTAAAAATTAATATACAACAAAAAGCATTAGTCTACAAAACATCCCAAGTCTGAAGAGAAACATTCCTTAATAGTGGTCCAGCGCACAACTGAAGTGTTCATTAAAACATTTGCAAACTTGAGCTCAAGCACAATAAGACCTAAGAGGTAGGAGCAGAAGTAGGTCATTTACAAAAATCGTGGCTGATCTAATATTCCTTACCTCCACCTTCCTGCCTTTTTCCCATAAGTGGAGTCGCAGGTAGATAGGATAGTGATGGCAGCGTTTGGTATGCTTTCTTTTATCAGTCAGAGTATTGAGTACAGGAGTTGGAAGGTCATGTTGCAGCTGTACAGGACACTGGTTAGGCCACTGCTGGAATAATGCGTGCTATGAGGGCATAGGTTTAGGGTGAGAGGGAAAAGATATAAAAGAGACCTAAGGGGCAACTTTTTCACACAGAGGGTGGTACGTGTATGGAATGAGCTGCCAGAGGAAATGGTGGAGGCTGGTACAATTGCAACATTTGAAAGACATTTGGATGGGTATATGAATAGGAAGGGTTTGGAGGGATATGGGCCAGGTGCTGGCAGGTGGGACTATATCGGGTTGGGATATCTGGTCGGCATGGACGGGTTGGACCAAAGGATCTGTTTCCACGCTTTTTGTCTCTATGACTAAATATCCATCTATCTTAGTCTTGATAAGGGTAGACTTAACAATCCAGCTGTGCTAAACAATTCCACAGATTCACTGCCCTCAGAAGAAATCCTCCTCATCTCAGTCTTAAATGTGTAAACCTTACTCTGAGATTATGCCACCTGCTCCTAGAATTTCCTCAACAAGAAAAAAACCTTTCAGCATCTACTCTGTCATGTTCCCGAAGAATTTGAAATGTTTGAATGAGGTCACCTGTCAAGCTTCTAAATTACAATGATTTCCGAGACAGTCCCTTCACCATGGGATTAGCCAAGTGAAAAATCTTTAGTGCGCCTCTAATGCCAGTATACCTTTCCTTAGATAAAAGGGACCAAACCTGTTCCCAGTATTCCAGCTCGGATTGAACTTGTATCTTGAGAAGTTTTAGTAAGACCTCCCTACTCCATTCCCTTTGAAATGCATGCCTTCTCTATTCTCTGCTGAACTTGGATTCTAGATTTTCCAGGTTCATGTACAAGGACTACCAAATTCGTCTTCTGTAACCTTCTGCATTCTTGCTCCATTTCAATAATATTCAGCTCTTTTATTCTTCCTGCTAAATTCCACAATGTAACACTTTCCCACATCATATTCCAAATGCCAATATTTTGCCCACTTAATCTATTTGAGTCATCCTTATCACATGCCTTCCCACCATTTTTCTGTTATCCATAAACTTGACTACAGTACATTCATTTTCCTCATTCAAGTCTTTAATAAACTTAATAATTGTTGCCCCAGAGTGGGCGGCACGGTGGCACTGCTGCCTCACAGCGCCAGAGACCCGGGTTCAGTTCCCGCCTCAGGCGACTGACTGTGTGGAGTTTGCACGTTCTCCCCGTGTCTGCGTGGGTTTCCTCCGGGTGCTCCGGTTTCCTCCCACAGTCCAAAGATGTGCAGGCCAGGTGAATTGGCCATGCTAAATTGCCCGTAGTGTTAGGTAAGGGATAAATGTAGGGGTATGGGTGGGTTTCGCTTCGGCGGGTCGGTGTGGACTTGTTGGGCCGAAGGGCCTGTTTCCACACTGTAATCTAATCTAATCTAATCTAATCTAATCTAATCTAATCTAATCAATAATTCCTAGAGCATTGCATGATAGTTTGCAATGCTGACCCTTACCCTAACTCTGTCTTTTATTAGTTTGCTCATTCTCTAGCCACGCTAATATACTACCTCCAATATAGGCTCTTATCTTATTAAGCAGCCTGATGTATTGTACTTTATAGAGTGCCTTCCAAAATCCAAATATATTACATTCCACTGCTTTCCCTTTACTAACTTGCTCTTTACCTCCTCAAGCAATTTTCGTAAATTTGTCAGGCATTTAACCCTAACCCTATCTCTTTCATGAAGCCATGCTGATTCAGCATGATATTATTATTCATTTCAAAATAATTTGCTATTACATAATTTTTGATAGACTTTAACATGTTCACAATAGCAGATGTTAATCTAACTGGTCTATAATTACCCATCTTTGTCTCCTTTCTTTTTTGAAAAGATCATCATCACTATCTACTATCTTTGTAGCTATTTTCTTTAATATCCTAAGATGCATTCTATCAGATCCAGGGAATTTATCGGTCTTTTGCCCCATTAGTTTTCCTTGTACCTTTAGAACATAACAGCACAGTACAGGCCCTTCAGCCCTCAATGTTGCGCCAACCTGTGAAGCCAATCTAAAACCCATCTAACCTACACTATTCCACTTTTATCCATATATTTATTCATGACGATTTAAATAACCTTAATGTTGGTGAGCCCACTACTGTTGCAGGCAGGGCATTCCATGCCCTTACTACTCTGAGTAAGGGCATGGAACTTACCTCTGATATCTGTCCTATATGTACCACCCTCAATTTAAAGCTATGTCCCCTCATGCTAGCCATCAACATCCAAAGAAAAAGGCTCTCACTGTCCACCATATATAATCCTGTGATCATCTTGTATGCCTCTATTAAGTCACCTCTTAATCTTCTCTTTAATGAAAACAGCCTCAAGTCCCTCAGCCTTTCCTCATAAAACCTTCCCTCCATACCAGGCAACATCCTGGTAAATCTCCTCTGCACCCTTCTTCCACATCCTTCCTATAATGCGGCCATCAGAGCTGTACGCAATACTCCAAATGTGGTGTGTATAACTGCAACATGACCTCATGGCTCTGAAACTTAATCCATCTACCAATAAAAGCTATCAGACTGTATATCTTCTTAACAACTGTATCAACCTGGGTGGCAACTTTCTATGCACATGGTCATAGAGATCTCTCTGCTCAGTCACACTACCAAGAATCTTACCATTAGCCCAGTACTCTGCATTCCTGTTACTCCTTCCAAAATGAATCACCTCACTTTTCTGCATTAAACTACATTTGCCACCTCTCAGCCCAGCTCTGCAGCTTATCTATATTGCTCTGTAACCTGCAACATAGTTCTGCACTGTCCACAACTCCACCGACTTTAGTGTCATCTGCAAATTTACTAACCCATCCTTCTAAGCCCTCATCCAGATCGTTTATAAAAATGACAAACAGCAGTGGCCCCAAAACACATTGTGGCAGTACACCACTAGTAACTAAACTCCAGAATGAACACTTTTCATCAACCACCACCCTCTGTCATTTTTCAGCCAATTTCTGGTCCAAACTGCTAAAACGCCCTCAATCCCATGCCTATGAATCTTCTGCAATAGCCTACCGTGGGGAACCTTATCAAACGCTTTACTGAAATCCATATACATCACATCAACTGCTTTACCCTCATCCACCTGTTTGGTCACCTTCTCAAATAACTCAATAAAGTTTGTAAGGCACCACCTACCCTTCACAAAACCATGTTGACTATCCCTAATCAAATTATTCCTTTTTAAGATGATTATAAATCTTATCTCTTATAATGCTTTCCAAAACTTTGCTCACAACAAAAGTAAGGCTCACTGGTCTATAATTACCAGTGTTGTCTCAACCCCACTTCTTGAACAAGGAGACAACGTGTCCTATCCTCCAGTCTTCTGCTACTATTCCTATAGTCAATGACAACATAAAGAACTATTTGGAAGCCTATAGAAAACTCCCAACAGGGTGACCTCTCCTTTCCTTCTTCTAACCTCAGTAGATGACTCAAACATCCTTTCTGCCACTGTAATACTGTTCTTGACGAACAATGCAACACCTCCCCTTCTCTTACCTCCTTCCCTGATCTTACTGAAAAATCTAAATACCAGAACCTGCAACCATTCCTCTCCTTTCTCTACCCATGTCTCTGAAATGGCCACAACATCGAAGTTCCAGGTATCAACCCAAGCTGCAAGTTCACACACCTTATTCTGGATGCTCCTGGCACTGAAGTAGACACACTTCAAACCAACTTCCTGTCCGCCGGTATACTCCTGCAACCTTGAAACCTGATTCATGACCTCATTACTGTCGACCTCCTGTACACTGGAGCTACAATTCAGGTTCCCATCCCCTTGCTGAATTAGTTTGAAACCTCCCAAAGACCATTAGCCAACTCCCCCACCCAAGGATATTGGTACCCCTCTGGTTCAGGTGTAGATAATCCCATTTGTAGAGGTCCCACCTACCCCACAATGAGTTCCAATTGTCCAGGTATCTCAATCCCTCCTTTCTGCACCATCTCTGTAGCCATGTGTTCAACTGCTCTCTCCCCCTATTCCTCACCTCATTAGCACATGGTACGGATAACAAACCAGAGATAACAACTCTGTGTTCTAGGTCTAGTCTAGATCCCTGAATATCTGCCTTACACCCCCATCCTTTTCCTACCTATGTCATTGCTGGACCATGACTTGGGGCTGCTTCCCCTCCCCGAAAGCACTATCCGAAACATCACCGGGCGGCATGGTGGCTCAGTGGTTAGCACTGCTGCCTCACAGCACCAGGGACCCAGGTTCGATCCCAGCCTCGGGCGACAGTCTATGTGGAGTTTGCATATTCTCCCTGTGTCTGCATGGGTTTCCTCCGGGCGCTCCAGTTTCCTCCCACAGTCCAAAGATGTGCAGGTTAGGTGAATTGGCCATGCTAAATTGCCCATAGTGTTAGATGCATTAGCCAGAGGAAAATTGGTCTGGGTGGGTTACTCTTTGGAGGGTCATTGTGGACTTATTGGGCCGAAGGGCCTGTTTCCACACTGTAGGGAATCTAATCTAATCATCACAGACCCTGGCACCTGGTGCTCCTTGCGATGACAACAGAGTAATTTTAATTAGGATAAACTCCAATTTAGAGTCACCTTTACATCAGTAAAACTCTTACAATTAACAAGAGAATTTCTTCACGGGTAAACGAAGTGAAAATCCAACAAACACTCAAATCTAATGGAAACAAAAACGTTGGAGATCTTTTCACCTCAACTACAAAAAGCAGCCTGTTCATATAATTCTGCTATTCATTTCATTAATGCAGCAGTAGGACTTGTGCAAAATTCGAACATCTAAATATTTTAACTGTCTTGACAATACAATACAAAAATCAGAGAGTGGACTAAAATGCTTGCCAATTCACAGGATTAACCACATTGCTCCACCATATGACTTGTCTTTTGAAAAAGCCTGGCACCGATTGATTTTGAAAAAATCACATGGAATCTCCAAACCAAGTTACGATTCATGAATTTCTAAATAATATATATACAAATGCAAATGCTGAGAATGAATTTATATGAAAAGTTTAAATCTTTAAAACTTCCTTACCACCTATCTGCAAGATAATACCTACTGCATAATGATGGAACTGCACAAGTCAGAGCTTTATTCCATGCTGCAAGTTAACTTCAGCATTAATGAATAATTTTACAAGGAAATCAATGGAGTAGGCCTATCAGGTCCTCTCTCCCATTCAGTCAATCAACTAGGTCATAGCTCATTTTCTTGATCAATTGCTATTTCCCGAAACTGACCCATATCCTTTGATCTCTTATCTTGGGCATGTTCAATAACAAGCCTTGTCCTCTAGGCAAGACAATTCTAATGTTTCAGTACCTTCGGAGTGAAAAATAAGTCATCTTTAACTCAATCCCAAATGGTCGACTCCCTTATTCGAAGACCATGCCCCTGTACAAAACCCCCAAAACTGAGGGATAATTTTTCTTTCACTAACCCTACTGTATTTTCTAATGAGACTGCCTCTTATTCTTCTAAATTTTCAAGAATACGGTAAAGAATAAAAAACTCTGCATTTCTGTTTCATCCAAAGTGGGTAACTTCCTATCTTCCTGCATTATGTTCCATCTGCCAGATTTTTGCCCACTCACATAAACCCATCTAAACTCCCTTGAAACCATGTCTTCCTCAAACACTCAGTACCATTTAGTTTTATTTTATTAGCAAATTTGAAAATACTACATTTCATCCCAAATCCAAAATGTTGATAGATTGCACAAAACTGGGACCTCAAATTCGGACCCATGCAGTCCTTACTTATGATAGCTTTCCAAACTGAGAATAATTTCTTTTCTTCCATTCTGTTTTCTCTCAATTGACTAATTCTCAATCCATAATATTAAGTGACTGTCACTCCCATGCGTTCTAATTTTAATGACTTCCTGTTTGGGACCTTATCAAATTGGATTTTCAAAATCTAATACACCACATCCACTGTTTCCAAAATGCAGTAGCAACATGAGTGATTCTCTCCACTAACAAGACGCTGCTGCCAAGCCATAAGGACGTTTTGCCTATCACACAAATAAGTAATGTAATACATGAACGTCTGCGTAGGTGTGACGCTAGGTGTGGAGGCCATATGTCCCAATGACTGCAGATCATATCAGACAGCATAACCCTTTGCTGTTTGCAACAAGCAATGTACTAACTAGCTTACAAAACTAAACACTAATGTCCAATATTAAATGTGATTTTGCAAATAGAAACATTTGCTTCGAAGAATTATACTGATCATCAGTCAGGTTTGCAGTATGGCATTATTGGAAGCCACATATATTAATACACCCAGGTTCTTTGATGACAGAAAGAACAGGTACACATACTGCACCTGTTTCAATGTAACAAAATAGGAGACTGACATTCCCTGGCTCATTTCTCACAACAGTGCTTTGACAACGGCCAAACTGCCTTGTTTAAATTTTAAACAACGTCTGACGTTTAACTGTCAGCATTCAATAATTGGTGCATTCTCCATGGCAACACTTCTATCAACTAGAATCTATTTGTCAAGGAATCAGTACTGACTTTTCATACAGCATAACATTGATTTTCCTTTACTTTGGTAGTACTTTTGAATTGTATGAATGTAGGATGAAATACTTGGACATAATGTATCTTTTTGCAGTAATGCTCAAGTTCTGTACTATCAAATGGCAATCTAATTTCTTTAATAACAATTTAAGATTTCTCATTCTCAATCTTGGTTCACTAATATTTCTGGGAGGTTTTTGTGCAACTTCCTCTATTGAGGCAGACAAAACATTTATTCAGTAGAGCTGCCATTTCCTTATTCTCCATGATAAGTACTAAAAATAGTCCTAATTTATCTTTGATAATCTCTGCCTTTTTGCATGCATGTAGCAACTTTTACAGTCTCCCTCCTTGCTAGTTTACTTTCATTCTATGCTGTTTTTAAAAAAAGAAATCAGTCACTTGGTCCACCTTTGCTAAATTCTAAAATACCTCACATACTCAAACTTACAACTTGCTTGGCAACTTTATAAACCACTGAAGTCTTTAATCTTGCTCTTGTCTTACAAATCAGTATAATATTTTTTGTAATATTTCTAATCAAGTATTTGCTGCACTCAGATGGTCCTATTCAAAAAGTGGAACCCAAAATAGCCTCCTTGGTGCAATTCCCTCCTTGAAATTTTGTCATCATTTCATGATTAATCACATCATCCTACTCCACCTAGTGGGATTTCCTTCGCTTTGTTCTATTCTTAACTATTCATTGTGGCAAGTGATGGGTTCTTTCAATGGCTATATTCAGCCTACTCCTCATTCTCAGTGACATACCTTACCTTGATAGCAGAGTTGAAAAATGTGGTGCTGGAAAAAACACAGCAGGCCAGGCACCACATTTGCACCACATTTTTCAACTCTGGTACTCCAGCATCTGCAGTCCTCACTTATGAGTCAGCTCTCACATGTACACTGATATTAAATAGCTCAATTTTCTTCATCACTTGCTTCCATCTGTCAATTAACTGAATTGTTAGGATGGTTGACTGACAGAGACAGACAGACAGACAGACAGACAGACAGTCTTGCAGTAATCTCAATTTCCTCCAATTCAACAATCAAAGCAACCATACTGGTACAGATCACAAACCTTGTATCCTTGACCTTAATTCAACACCTCACTTTTCTATAGTCTTAAGCTCCAACAGATGCTTTCCAACTTTGTCATCCGATTCATCCCCAAGGTGAATGTTCTTATCAATATATCCTTCAAGTCTGTCCTACAAACCAGTAAGATCTGTCCTGCTGCAAGCCATCTGCTGATGAAACTCTCACCCATGCCATTGTAACCTTCAGATTTGATAATCCAATACCCGTGGCCAGCCTCCTATCCTCTATATTCTATTTACTTGTCCAAAAACTTCCTGCTGTACCTCAGACCCCAGTCACTCATTATTTCTTTACTTGCTGGCATCCAGTCCCCTAATCAATTGGTCAAAATAACAAGACCTTTTTTATTTTGGATGTCACTTTACAAAGCACTTTACAAAGCACTTTTTCTTTTCTAATTTCAAGTTTTCATTTATCTTATGGTTTGGATGTGATTTTTTTATCATATGTCTTCACTTGCAAATTTCAAAGACCTGTATTTTCTTCCACAGGTCAGAATTTATTGTGTTAGTCTCGGAGGCATATAAGGAAGTGGATACAATGTAGTATCTTTTGTATCCTTTGGAGCAAAGCACGTGTTTTCTTCCTCACAAATCCTTCACTTACATAACTTCTGGCCATCTCCATCCTCCTTCTAACTTCTGCATGACATCATCTGTTGTAATTTATCTGAAGTAGACATAAGAAATTAAAGTAGGCCATTCATCCCCTCAAGCCTGGCTCCCATTCAATAAGCAGGAACTCTTTATTTTGTGCCAGCTGCTCATCACCCTCAATGCCCCAATATATCAAACACTAACCTACCTCCTCTTTAAATACTTTCATCGTCTCAACACGTATCATGTTAAATCTTGTCAGAATTTTGCACGTTTCAATGAGCTCATTCGTCTAAAGAATGAAAGCTTAATTAGTTTAACCATTCTTGTCATGCCAAGCCGCTTCAACACGGGAATCAGCCTAGTGATTCTCTTTTGAACTTCCTCCAATGCCTACATGTCCATTCGAGATAAAGGGACCAAAACTTTATTCCAGGTCTGTCCTCACCAATACCTTGTACAAGTGTAACAAGGCTTCTATAACTTTAGACTTCAAAGCTCTAACAATAAAAGCCAAATTCTATTTGCCTTCTTAATTACTTACTGTGTCTGAGTATTTACTTTTTGAAAACTGAAAGAACTGTGGATGCTGGAAATCAGAAACAAAAACAAAAATTTCCGGAAAAGCTCAGCAGGTCTGGCAGCATCTATGGAGTGAAATCAGAGTTAACATTTTGGGTCCAGTGACCCTTCTTCAGAACTGGTGGTGGCTAGGAAAATATTCTTTTTTTTAATGCAGTAGGTAAGGTGTGGAGCGAAAAGAGTAAGAAGTAAATAATGGGTGGAGATAGAGCCCAAAGAGCGAGATGGACAGTTGGACAGACAAAGGAGTTGGTAATGGTCAGGCGAGGAAGATGAATAGCTACTAATGAGGACAATTAGTGGCTGCCAATAGGTTGTGTGTAATAGCAGACGATGTGGACCTGGAATTTGGGGGTTGAGTAAGGACAAGAGAAGCTCAAGTCCGAAAGCTGTTGAACTCTATAGTGAGTCCAGAAGGCCGCAGAGCCTCCATGTGGAAAGTGATGTGCTGTTCTTCCAGCTTGCGCTGAACTTTGCTGGAGCACTGCAACAAACTGGAGAGAGAGATGTTGGCCAGGGAACAGGTGATGTGTTGAAGTGGCAGGCAACTGGAAGTTCAGGGTCTTTTTTGGGGACAGAACATAGATGTTCTGCAAAGTGGGCACCCAGTCTATGCTTTGTTTCCCCAAGGTAGGGGAGACCACATTTTTCGTGCTTCATGCACAAGAACTCCAAAAGCCCTTCATGCTGCACTATTTTGGAGTCATTCTCCATTAAAATAATATTTTATTCTTTTGATTCTTATACTCTTATGGTTCTGTTCGCCGAGCTGGAAGTTTTTGTTGCAAACGTTTCGTCCCCTGGCTAGGCGACATCATCAGTGCTTGGGAGCCTCCTGCGAAGCGCTTCTTTCATATTTCCTCCGGTGTTTATAGTGGTCTGTCCCTGCCGCTTCCGGTTGTCACCGGAAGCGGCAGGGACAGACCACTATAAACACCGGAGGAAACATCAAAGAAGTGCTTCGCAGGAGGCTCCCAAGCACTGATGATGTCGCCTAGCCAGGGGACGAAACGTTTGCAACAAAAACTTCCAGCTCGGCGAACAGAACCACAACAACGAGCACCCGAGCTACAAATCTTCGCACAAACTTTGAATGCTCTTATACTCCCTGGAAATGATTGTACTCCATGTTCTCAGATCCAACCCTGACTTTATAATTAAGCCTGCTGAGAAAGGTGGTGCTGTTGTAGTCTGGCGGACGGACCTCTACGTTGCAGAGGCTGAATGCCAGCAATACCTCCTCCCGTCTCCACCAGACCATGACCACATGAAGGAACATCAGGCCATTGTGTCAATGACAGTTGCCAACCTCATTTGATCTGGTGATCACCCCCCAACTGCCTCCAAGCTGGTAGTCTCTCAACTGCACAGCTCACTTCTACCTTTCCGTAAATCCACAAAGAGGTAGACTCATTATTTCTGTCTGATCCTGTCCCACATAATTTATCTCTTCCTACCTCAACTCTCTTTTCTCAATTTTTCCAATGTTTTACACCAGTTTCAGAATTTCCAGCTTGCTGGCTCCAGTTGCTTTTTCTTTATCATGGATGTGCAATCCTTTTACGCATCCATTCCTGATGAAGGGTTTTTGCCCGAAACGTCGATTTTCCTGCTCCTCGGATGCTGCCTGACCTGCTGTGCTTTTCCAGCACCACTCTGATCTCTACTCTGGTTTCCAGCATCTGCAGTCCTCACTTTTGCCCAATCCCTTTATGCGTCCATCCCCTGCCAAAATGGTTTCAAGGCTGTCCGCTTCTTCCTGAACCATCCCCATCCACCACGACCACCAAACTCATCCACCTGGTTGAGCTCATCTTCACTCTGAACGATTTCTCTTTTCACGTCTCTCATTTTCTTCAGGTCAGAGGATTGGCCATGGGTACCCACACAGCATCGCAGTTATGCCTGTCTCTGTGGGGTCCATTGAACATTCCTCGTTCAAGTCCTATTCCAGCCCCCACAACTCATTCTTCGGTATATCGAAAATATCGTCGATGCTCTTCCCTCTCTTGTTCATTTGAAAAGTTAATCGATTTTGCTTCCAATTTCCACCATGGTCTTACCTTCATTTCTGACTCCTCCCTTCCCTTCCTCAACATTTCTGTTTCTATTTCTGGGGATAGACTGTCCACCAACATTCACTATAAAGCCACAGTTATCTTGACTAACATCGTCACACTCTATTCCATTCTCCCAGTTCCTCCATCTCCATTACTTCGGTTCCAACAATGCCAACTTTGACAAGGGTGTCTCTGAAATGCCCACCTTTTTCCTCAACTGAGGATTCCCCAGCACCTTGTTGACAGGGCCCTCAGCTGGGTTCAACCTATCTCCCTTATGCCCTCTCTTCCCTCCCGCAACAGCTTTAGAGCTCCCCTTGTCTTTACTTACCATCCCACTGGCATCCACAGCCAGAGGATCGTTAGCTACCATTTCCACCATCTCCAGCAAGGTGCCATCACTAGACACTTATTACCCTCCCCTTCCTTGTCAGCCTTCCACAGGGACTGTTCCTTCTGGGACACCCTCATTCACTCTTCATTCACTCCTAACACCCTCCCTAAAGCCTTATGGCACCTTACCCTACAACCACAGAAGGTGTAATACCTGTTACACCTGTTGTTTTCTTCCCCCCTCAAGGACCCAAACACACTTTTTAGATGAAGCAGTGCTTTACCTGCACTTCCCATAATCTAGTTTACAGCCTTCTCTGCTCACAATGTTATTTCCTCCACACTGGGGGAGCGCAGCATAGACAGAGTGGCCGCTTCGCATAACACTTATGTTCTGTCTGCAAGAAAGACCCTGAGCTTCCAATTGGCTGCTACTTTAATAAACCACCCTGTTCCCTGGCCAACTTTTCTGTTTCAGGCTTGCTGCAGTGCTCCAGTGAAGTTCAGTGCAAGCTAGAAGAACAGTACCTCATTTTTCACTTGGGGACGCTGCAGTCTTTTGTACTCAATATAGAGTTCAATAACTTTAGGGACTGAGCACTCCCATGTCCTTACCCAAATCCCCACATATCAATCCCCTTGTTATCACATAGCCTGCCATTATAGACTACCTGTTATTCTCACAGTCATACAGCCTGGAAACAGACCGTTTGGTCCAACCCGTCCATGTCAAACATTATCTCAAATTAAACTAGTGCCACCTGCCTGTTCCTGTCCCACATCCCTCCAAACCTTGCCTGTTCACATACTTATCCAAATGTCTTTCAAACGTTGTAGTTGTACTCGTATCCATCACTTCCTCAGGCAGTTCATTCCACACGTGAACCACCCTCTATGTAAAGAATATGCCCCTCATGTCTGTTTTAAATCTTTCTCCTCTCACCTTTAAAAATGTGCCCTCTATTCTTTAAATTCCCCATCCTAGGCAAAAGACCACTACCACTAACTCTATCTATACCTCTCATTATTATAGAAACTTCTATCAGGTCACCTCTCAACTTCCTCTCCTCCAGTGGAAACAATGCCAACCTATCCAATCTTATTTTATAACTCAAACCTTCAATCCACAACAACATCCTGGCAAGTCTCTTCTGAACCCTCTCCAGCTTAATAATATCCTTCCTATTAGTCATTACCGGTCTCTATTTATAAGTATTCACCTTCTTAGTCAGAGTTTTATCCGCTCCTTTGTCTGTCCAATTGCTCTTCTTTCTCTTTGGTCTCTATCCCCACCTAATATTTACACCTTAGCCCCTCCCCCACCCAATCTTATGCATATGAACTGACATTTTCCTCGCTACCATCAGTTCTGAGAAAGGGTCACTCGACCCGAAACATTAACTCTGATTTCTCTCCACAGATACGGACAAGAGATAAGGAGATCTCGAGGTTTCGACAGAAACATTACATCAAAGACATGTGTTCAACACTGATTGCATCTTTTGTTTACAGTGATTAAAAGTGCTCCCTAGAACAGTCCTGGACATTGATGGGAGCCCAGGCACTGACATCCCACTGCCCGCTCTCTCTCTTCCCACACTTTCCCTGGAGTTCTACACAGGAGTGTACCCCAAACCCCCCCCTTACCCAGATAACGTCTCCAACATTGTCCTGTACAGGGCAGAAGTAGAACCTGTCAAAAAGTTACAGTGAAACGTTGTGTGCGCGCGCGCTCACGCTATTTGGAGACTCGCCCTCCAAAAGGCAGCAGCAACAGTCCTGGAGAGGGAACGGGGCGGAAAGGGGTGGGGGCGGGTTGCAGTGTTGGGGGCAGATGGGTGAGTCAGAGGTGGACGGTGCAGGGGGCAGCGGTGTTGGCAGTGGGTAGGGGCAGTGTCAGACGGGGTTTGGGGTGTGGGCGGACAAGGTTGGGGATGGGCTCGCACGCATTGTGCTGCTGCTAATCTCCTGAACGGGGAGCAGACTTAATAGAAAACTCCGAGTTCCAGAGAAAAGGCATTAAATCAATTAACTGAATAATCAATTATCCAAATGAAATAGTGCCCGCCTATCTCGTTTGGATAATCGAGGTTCCTCTGCACTTGGGAACCAGTTGGCTCTGTTACCTGGACTGCTGGAGTGAGGATCAGATTGGTGGCATAAGTGTGGAGTGTGCTCTGAAGTTTCAGGAGCTGATAATTTGCCCAGTCATGACGCTTTGGATTTGACCTGTCTTTGAGCAGAAAACATGACAATAGCAGAATGAATGATATTGGTGATAGCTCTCTTTTCATTTGAAACATAGCTGCTTCTCTCTTTTCTGGAATTATCATCGCTATTTGGTTCCAATGTAGGCTCTGGATAATTCTCAACTTTATAGTCTGTCATATTTCAGCATCAGTCTCCTAAATCTAATTTTAAATAATATATTCTTTTAAATGTATTTGTAACTATGTCCAGACACATCTCACAATAGTCTTTATCCTGAATTTTTTATTCTTTCACCTTTGCCCTTCTGCCCTCTTCCTTTCACATTACTCCTGACATTTATATCCTCTCAGTCGCCTCAGCCTTATGTTCCATAAAATTCCCTGTTCCAATTTTTTCTTCTTTTAATTCCTCTTGGAAATTATCTTTATTACCAAGCTTTTGATCACCTGGGATATATTATTTAGCACAGTGTCCGTTTTTGGCTGATTACACCTTGGGATGTTTTAAGGGCCGATTATAATGTTATTCTTTTTAAATCTTTAAAATTATTTTGAACTGTGACACTGCCTTGATAATTTTATTTCCGCCCTTTTACGCATCAACTACTGCTTCAGAAAATTTATACAAATATTTTTTAAAGGCCTTAAATAAACTTAATACTTTAAAATTGAATTCTATTCATATAGCTTCCTCTCTGTTTACGATTGCCAACTGCAAGATGCAGAAGTCTCAAACAGCAATACAAGCATATTCTCCTTCAGAGACAAGACTTTGTTTATCAACTAGTATTTCTAATTCATTATATATCTGCTGGGATCTGTGAACAGACAGGAATGATGGACATCAAAACAGGAGAAAAGGCCCTGATAAACCTTATTTGAATCAAATAACTCCTGATTTGGGCGCAAAGGGAAGAAAATTGGATCTAAAATATAATCCAAATTACTTTATCTGAAACCTAAGGGACGACAAAACCAACATTTTCTAAAAACTGACTTTTTTGAAAAAGTAGAACCAAAATAACTGAACTTCAAATAATAAACAAGTATCAAAGACAATTTTGGCTGGTTTATCTACTAAATGGATCCTTCCTCTGAATATGGAAACTTACTCCCTTTTGCACAGCAAAGGCACCTGGGTGTAAAAAAAGCTTCAAATGCCTGCACATCCACAGGAAAATGCCAGTAGTAAGTTTATTTTGGTCATTTCTCCCTGACTCCCTTTCTTTGTCAAGCTGCTCAGTATCAGTGCTCTTTCAGAATCTCATGTAAGTTGCCATTCTCCGTGCAGTACATAGCCCTTGCAGATTTTTGAGGGCATCACAATCACAGTTAGACTCATCCCTGACTTAGCATCCATGCATGTGCCAGGTTGGTGGAATAGTACTGAAGGGGATTCCTAACTGAAATTTTGAATCAATTGCAGCAGTCTCCTTCAAGACTGTCCAAATTGAGAACAGCTAATTTGACACTGCCTGGGGAAACTAAACCTTGTTCTAGCTTGTTAATGGAAATGTCAGGAGAGTTTCACTAGCAATTCTATTAGGTTTCTGTGCACTCAGTTAATGTATGAAATAAAGGCAGTTCCAATTCTAAATCTTCCATTCCAGACATATTCAAAACAATGTTGTTAAAGATAACAAGTGATTTTCCCCAAGATTGAAAAGAGGAAGATGAAGTCAGTGTTAATGCAGAAAATCACTTGATAACATTCGAAGGGATGATAATAAGATTGGCCCTTCAATTCATATGATTGGTTGAAGAGATGGTCACAGCAAATACTCTTTTGGAGCAGGAAGAAAGTCACAATGGCAAGTAGAGTATAATGATCTAACTGAAGCTCTGTAAAAGACTCTGTTGAGTCTGATTTTATTGTCTTCACCCGGAAGATATCAGATGAGGGTGAAGTAGTTAAAGCAACCAAAGTAATTTACCCACTCCATCTCATCACGTTCCAACATTAACCTGCGCCTTTGACCAAACTACCTGCATGAAGGAAGGAGTGTCCTTTTTTATATATATATGTAGATTTGGTCCGAAGATGTCACCATGATCAGATCTGCAATATCAACCAGGGCAGGTGGTGTGAAAATGTCAGGAATGCCAGCATCAAATCTGCTGGGAATCAGTAGAGGTTTAGAAGATGAGCTGAAATAATTTTTTTCATTTTTCTCAGAACTTGGGAGTATCAGAGGAAGAAATATACATTCTCTCAAAACTTCTGGTCTTACACGTATCATGACAATTCACAAGCATGCAGCATTAATAGGAAGCTGCTGCCAAGCCATAAAAGTACACTGCTTATAACAAGATGAGTAATGTGCTATCTGCATTTCAGTGTCAGTGTGCTGCTAGTTGTGTAGACCATACATCCCAAAGACTAGTGGATCATGCCCCTTTGGCTGTTTGCAATAAGCAAAACTCTGACCATACCCAACCAGCCAGTGCAATCAAAACTTGCAAAGCTTCTGACATTAGAAATGATTCTGCAATTGGGCAGCATTGATGGATAATCCTGAACGTGCAATGAATTTTGCTCTTGGTCAATTCAGAATAATAAGTCATGCCGGCTGTATAAGACACTCTCATGTATGGAAAGCTATATGTATTAATACACAGGCTCAGGTCCTTGTAAACAGAAATAACATATATACATACTGCGCCTGTTTCAATGCAACAAAATAGCTGACAACTATTCGCTAATTCATTTCTTAGGTAATACCTTGACAGAGTTGATCTGCCTGGTTTAAAATTTAAATAAAGCTTGATAGTTAACTGCCAAAAACCACTGACAGGTTCATTATCCACAGTAATGCCTCTACAAATCAGTATCCACTTGTCAACATCCCTTCATGCAGTGTAAATGCCATTTTTTCCCCCTTGAATTGGCATTGTCAATTATCTTCGACTACAAGATAAAAAATCTTTGACAAGATATGTAATTTTTTCCATTATTTTCATGGTTTCCTTCGGGCAGGAGAGAGTACACCTAGAGTGCTACAGAGTTGTCTCTCGATTTTGTTCAATTATGTCCTTACCTTGGAGTGGTACAGATTGAATTTTACTAGATTGATTCTTGGGATGAGAAGAATGGTCTGTGATGAGTAGTCAAGTAGAATGGGCCTATATTCTTTTGAAGTTAGAAGAATTAGAGGTGATTTCAATGAAAACAAAAATGATTCACAGGACGCCTGACTGCATAGAGTCATAGAGATGTACAGGTGGGAAACAGACCCTTCAGTCCAACCTGTCCACGCCGATCAGAAATCCCAAACCAATCTAGTCCCACCTACCAGCACCAGGCCCATATCCCTCCAATGTTGTAATTGTACCAGCTTCCACCACTTCTTCTGGCAGCTCATTGCATTCATGTACCACCCTCTGTGTGAAACAGTTGCCCCTTCGGTCCCTTTTATACCTTTCCCCTCTCACCCTAAACCTATGCCCTCTAGATCTGGACTCCCTGACCCCAGGGAAAAGACTTTGTCTATTTACCCTATCCATGCCCCTCATAATTTTGTAAACCTCTATAAGGTCACCCTTCAGCCTCCGACGCTCCAGGGAAAACAGCCCCAGCCTATTCAGCCTCTCCCTATAGCTCAGATCCTCCAACCCTGGCAACATCCTTGTAAATCGTTTCTGAACCCTTTCAAGTTTCACAACATCTTTCCGAAAGGAAGGAGACCAGAATTGCATGCAATATTCCAACAGTGGCCTAACCAATGTCCTCTACAGCTGCAACATGACCTCCCAACTCCTGTACTCAATACTCTGACCAATAAAGGAAAGCATACCAAACACCTTCTTCACTATCCTATCTACCTGCGACTCCACTTTCAAGGAGCTGTGAACCTGCATTCAAAGGTCTCTTTGTTCAGCAACACTCCCTCGGACCTTACCATTAAGTGTATAAGTCCTGTTAAGATTTGCTTTCCCAAAATGCAGCACCTCGCATTTATTGAATTAAACCTCATCTGTCACTTCTCAGCCCATTGGCCCATCTGGTCAATATCCTGTTGTAATCGGAGGTAACCCTCTTCGCTGTCCACTACACCTCCAATTTTGGTGTCATCTGCAAACCTACTAACTGTACCACTTCTGCTTACATCCGAATCATTTATGTAAATGACAAAAAGTAGAGGACCCAGCCCCGAACCTTGTGGCACTCCACTGGTCACAGGCCTCTAGTCTGAAAAACAGCCCTCCACCACCACCCTCTGTCTTCTACCTTTGAGCCAGTTCTGTATCCAAATGGCTAGTTTTCCCTGTATTCCATGAGATCTAACCTTGCTAATCAGTCTCCCATAGGGAACCTTGTCGAACACCTTACTGAAGTCCATATAGGTCACATCTACTACTCTGCCCTCATCAATCTTCTTTGTTACTTCTTCAAAAAACTCAACCAAGTTTGTGAGACATGATTTCCTACGCACAAATCCATGTTGACTATCCCTAATCAGTCCTTCCCTTTCCAAATACATGTACATCCTGTCCCTCAGGATACCCTCCAACCACCGATGTCAGGCTCACTGGTCTATAGTTCCCTGGCTTGTCCTTACCACCCTTCTTAAACAGTGGCACCACATTAGCCAACCTCCAGTCTTCCGGCACCTCACCTGTGACTATCGCTGATATAAATATCTCAGCAAGAGGCCTAGCAATCACTTCTCTAGCTTCCCACAGAGTTCTCGGGTACACCTGATCAGGTCCTGGGGATTTATCCACCTTTATGCGTTTCAAGACATGAAAAAGGATAGACCAGATCTAAAAGTTGAAGTTCTAAATTGGAGAAAGGCCAATTTTGATGGTATTAGGCAAGAACTTTCGAAAGCTGATTGGGGGCAGATGTTCATAGGTAAAGGGGAGGCTGGAAAATGGGAAGTCTTCAGAATTGAGATAACGAGAATCCAGAGAAAGTATATTCCTGTTAGGGTGAAAGACTGGTAGGCATAGGGAATGCTGGATGACTAAAGATCACTATTTTAAATCTAATAGAATTATGGTCGCTGGCCCCAAAGTGCTCCCCCCACTGACACTTCAGTCACCTGCCCTGCCTTATTTCCTAAGAGTAGGTCAAGTTTTGCACCTTCTTTAGTAGGTACATGCACATACTGAATCAGAAAATTATCTTGTACTCACTTAACAAATTCCTCTCCATCTAAATCCTTAACACTATGGCAGTCCCAGTCTATGTTTGGAAAGTTAAAATCCCCTACCATAATCACCCTATTATGCTTACAGATAGCTGAGATCTCCTTACAAATTTGTTTCTCAATTTCCCACTGACTATTAGGAGGTCTATAACACAATCCCAGTAAGGTGATCATCCCTTTCTCATTTCTCAGCTCCACCCAAATAACTTCTCTGGATGTATTTCCAGGAATATCCTCCCTCAGCACAGCTGTAATGCTATCCCTTATCAAAAATGCCACGCCTCCTCCTTTCTTGCCTCCCTTTCTATCCTTCCTGTAGCATTTGTATCATGAAACATTAAGCTGCCAGTCCTGCCCATCCCTGAGCCATGTTTCTGTAATTGCTATGACATCCTAGTCCCATGTTTCCAACCATGCCCTGAGTTCATCTGCCTTCCCTGTTAGGCCCCTTGCATTGAATTAAATGCAGTTTAATTTATTAGTCCTACCTTGTCCCTGCCTGTCCTGACTGTTTGACTCTCTTCTGTTCTCAACTGTCCCAGTCTCAGATTGATCTCTTTCCTCACTATTTCCCTGGGTGCCCCCCACCCCACCTTACTAGTTTAAATCCTCCGGAGCAGCTCTAGCAAATCTCCCTGCCAGTACATTAGTCCCCTTCCAATTTAGATGCAATCCGTCCTTCTTGTACAGGTCACTTTTCTACCCCAAAAGAGATTCCAATGATCCAAAAATGTGAATCCTTCTCCCATCCACCAGCTCCTCAGCCATGCATTCATCTGCTCTATCCTCCTATTCCTGCCCTCACTGCTCGTAGCACCGGGAGTAATCCAGATATTATTACTCTTGAGGACCTCCTTTTTAAATTGCTGCCTAACTCTCTGTAATCTCCCTTCAGACTCTAAACCTATTCCCTTTCTGTGTTGTTGGTTCCAATGTGGACAATGACCTCTTGCTGGCCCCTCTCCCCTTTGAGAACATTCAGCACCCTCTCTGAGACATCCTTGATCCTGGCACCAGGGAAGCAACACACCGTTCTGATTTTTCGCTGCTGGCCACAGAAACGTCTGTCTATACCTCGGACTAGAGAATCCCCTAACACAATTGATCTCTTGGAACCTGACGTACCCAAGCTTGTTTACCTGCCTGAAGAGTGCAACAAGAAGAGATATAATCTCAGGTTAAGGAGTTGATCATTTAAGATTGAGATGAGAAGGAATCTCTTCACTCAGAGGGCTGCAAATATTTAGAATTCTCCACCCTGGTTGGCTGTCAATGCTCGCTTGTTGAGTACATTCAATGTTGAGGTAGAAAGATGTTTGGGGTATAGAGGACTCAAAGGAAGTGGATGTCAGGCAGAAAAGCAGAATTTAGGTTAAATGTCAGCTATGATCTTATTGAATGATGGACTACTTTCTCGAGTAGACATCACCTATTTTTGCTCCTATTTCGTGTTCTCACAAGAGAACACTTGATCTCTCAAGAACCAGCATTCCCCTGATGGCACCTTTCCCCCCATTTTGATAAGGTTTCCAACACCATCTCACACTAATTATGGCAAGATACCCCCTGCAATGATTCCAGACAGGCAATTGGACCCAGTCACAGCAGTGCCCCCACTTCCATCTACTAGAATTTCCAGCACATCAACCCAATGCACTGTGTTACACTGATTATGGCCAGAACTTTAATCTGCTGTAATGCTGATTAACACTTCTTGCCTCATTGCTTGCCAGGAACTATGTCAAATGTTCCAGACAAAGCCTCTCGACTTAAACTACGACTCCTGCCCAATGGCCTTGTTGTCAATCTGGTTTAGTGGTGGTGGAGGAGAACACTGCATTCTTCTATATAAATAAGTTGATGTTAAAATCATCGGTGCCTCAACATCACCAGTTTAAACAGGTTATCAAGACAGTTTTCCTTTTTCTTAACAAAGCAAATACTTAACAAAAAATATATATAATGGTGCATAGTACATACTAAACTCTAAGCTAAGTACAGGACTCTTGTGACATAGTGACCGTGTCCTTATCTCAGGGTCAGAAGGTCTTCAAGTCTCATTTGCCAAGAAGTATGTTAAAACATGTCTGAGCAGATGACCATTTTTATAAGCTTATACAAGTCCAAATATTTTTAAAAGTAATTTCTGGTTTTCTAAACGTATACTTTAGTTTAGAAAATATATAATGCGCCAAATGAGAACTGAAGAAAACTGGCCCATTCACCCAGAAGTGAAGACTGCACTGAAGTTAAATAGCATAAATAATGTCAAAATTACCAATGTACTCATACACAATGATAATTGTTATAGTCCTCTGGAGATAATTTCAAACGTATTCCTTCCTCCAATCTGCTCAAGTTCGGGCTGTATTGTTGGAAACATAAAATGCCTTCCTTGAAAATAACACAGGTAACCAAAAATAGTTGAGTCAACTTTCATTATTTAAAATAGGCTCAGAGTTGAAGATGCCTTCGTAATTTCAGAGGTTTGTAGGAGTCTGACTAGCTATCATTTGGAATGCACTTTCCTTGATGAGCCAGAAACTCATCCCTTACAGTTTGTAAGCACTGTTCTCAAAGAAAATTAGGGGTTTATGATTGAGTAGGAAACTCAAAGTGAATTTGACTTTTATTTTGTTCAATATGAACAATCAGCAAGAATCAACTCAACAGACCTTGTGAACAAAGCCCACTGAACAGCTTTTCCAGTTTTCCCTCCATCCATGTATTGTTTTCGCATCTATGTATGTCAGAATGTGTTTAAGGGCACATTTATAAAGGGAATAAGAGTTTTAAGTAGCAGTGCAAAAGCCGATGGTTTATAGCCGTTCACCTGTAACTGGAGCCTTTTTATTTGTAATAAATAGTAATTATTATAAAGTACAGATACTTAGTCACTGCTTTCTATCAGCCTGGGTCTGAAAAATCAAGCAAATTGGGGAATCTGTGCCTGAGCAAAACTGGAATCAATGACGATCAGGCAGCAAACTCTTCGTGGGTTGGAGTCATAACTGGCAGATAGGAAAATGGTTGTGGTTGTTGGAGGTCAGTATTCTGAGTAGGGTGAGTGTCCTACCGCTGACCCCTTTGCTCACATAACCTACTTTTTTTCTTTATACCATTGAGGACTGCTTTGGGGTGTTTTGCTATTGCCAAAGGTGCCACATGGATACAAAGTGCTTTCTTTACTGCAAAATCCCAAGTTCTAATGTGGCTTTCCTTAGACATGGCTATCACTAATTGCACTCAAAAATAGCATTGAAAGCTAACTGCTCAACATATTTTGTTTAAAAAAAATAGGATTTGGTAGCAGCATAACAATTTATAAAATATAATTATTGTTATGTTTGTTGAAGTGATGGTTTATGGTGTTAGCCAAGCTCTCCACTGCAAGTTGATAGAATACTCAATTGTCACATGGTAATTGTCTGAAGAATTGGCAAAATGTAATACAACTGAAACAGCCAAAATTAACTAGTTGCAGCACTTAGCAGTAAGTAGCAAACAATTAGCTGCTTAGAATCACTGGCCTGGAGCTTTGGCATAATTACCACCCAGATATCATTGCAATCTGAGGGGTATCAAATTAAATTAGTCTAAAGAGTGAGGAAGCATAATGTATGAGTTGTGTCTGAAATCACTTTATGCCCAAGCATCTGCAATCGTTTCCCATGGCTCACAAAGTCTATCTACCCAAAGTAATCCCCACCTAGAAAGCTGGCCATGAGGTCAGTTTGACAAGGCTACCGACTGGACTTGATCAGCATGCTGAATCTTAGGTATGTGAATCCAGTGTAATTCAGCACCATATGTATCTACCATGGACAGCTATCCGTTTAGCCATGACCTATTGTATGTCTTCTGCTCTTTTTGCAATTATTTTTAATGAATTTTAGTAAGTATGAATTCATTCCATTACAATAAAGCTGTACACCTGTACAGCTTCAATTAACTGTTCCTCACAGGCCTCCCAAATCGAGGGCAACTCAAAGCAGTCAATTGAAACTAATTAAAGAACAAAATCGACAGCATTAAATCAGTTACTTGCAGAATCCTTCTTTTCCTATTGCTACCATTTCTTGTTATGATGCTGGATAATGCTTTATTCTTGTCACTAATTTATTGTGATTGACACCACTACTTGGCTGCACTGATTCAGACATATTATGTATGTTTGTGCTAATATAGCTTGTGGATAAAGGGCCCAGTGTATTCTGTCAATTTGTAGTCCTTGTGGATACCACATGCAACTGTACTAACACTCATTCAGTTAAAACACATCAAAGCTCCTTAATACAAAAGACAATTAAAGTTTTTAAATTTCCTCAAACAGTACAGGAAAACATTGACAGAAATAATACAACAGGCCTGGCTTACTTTGATACTACTGCTCTTTTTATTAAAAAGTGTCAGCAGCAAGTACCAACTCCAGCAGCTATTCTGTGCCTTTTACCAACAAGCAAACTAGCAAGTTTGACTTTGCTTTACAGCAATTGTGCTTTACACTTGTTTGGACACAGTGCTCTACTGTAGATAATTTTAAACTAAAACACAAAAGACAGCTGAAGGTGACATAGTATTAACATAATCTATTCTGATTCAATTTTATTAAAAATATTGTGTTAGTTCCTCCTTTGAGCCTTTCTACTCTGACTGGGATGTCAGACCTGTGGTAGATATGCTTACATCAGGCTGTCAGCTTTCTCCTACATTCTATGGTCCCATGTGACTGAGAGTTCAATAGATTGAAAGAGAAAGAGTTGTAATGCAATTAGACTAAATTGCAAATGTTTCAAATGATGTTCTTCAAAGGTTTAAGCAAATAGAAGAATCAGCATTCTCAAGGTCCTCACAAAACATCTTTTACCACTAGTAGAAAGAATCATACTTATTTTCTCCAAAGTCCTACACTGTAAAATAAAATTACACACATTTCTGAAACAGAAATTATATGAATGCGTTAGTATAAAACATGGCCAGCTGTTGCAGTCTTTATAAAAAGCACAGGCCTGACAGATGGGGAATCCCAGTTCAATGCCCCACCGCAGTAGGCAAAGCTTTAGTGCCAGCTTTCTGCTCATCAGGGCTTACAGCAACAGAAGGGGAGAATGGAGACCAGAAATCAACAAAACAAGCAACTGCAAATTACATGAGTTCATTTCACTCAGTTACCAATATTTTCAGACTTTATTTCTGTTCAGTCTTCACCACTAATCTCTCAATACTGAAAAGCAAATCACTTATCTACAAAATACTATTTTGTTCAGAGTTGAGTGATACCTTCTAAAAAATTACTGTATATTCAAAATCCCCCAACTGTATTTTCCCCTACAAATATCATAGAATATGTGATCACAAATTCACACTAACCCATATAATCATTTTTGCTTACTTCATTTAATTCACTTGAATAAATATAACCCTCTTTTTAAATACAAAATTAATTCTGTAAAACTAACCAGCCTACATGTAGATTTCACTCAGGAACTATTCCATGCAAGACATACAAAGTGGCTACACACAAATTAAAACATTAAAATCCAGTAAGAACCTTGTTTGTACTCATTTATTTTCGGTTCTACATACCAAGGAATATTTGACAAATATAGTATTGCGCTAGCACTGGTGCTATTAGATCAGAAGGACAGGCAAACACATCAATATTAAACATTGCGAATTGCAGCAACTGGACATTTATGAAGCTAAATTTAAATCACCAACTAAATAGAGCATATTAGAAGATAAGCAAACATTATTTTTACTATGGATTTAATGCTGAATGCTCTCCATCAGCATATACCAGTGGTAATGACTTGCAGCACTTTAGTAGCGCGAGGTCATCATCACAAATGTTGAGTTTCTAAAATGCAAACATTACATTTTAGCTTGCAACATAAACATAAGTGACTACTGTTATGTAGCATTGTGTAGAACTGAATATAATAATATTTTAGGGAATTATAATAGCAGTTTAAGAGAATGTCAACTCAGCAACTTTAACAACTTGGTTATCCAGACTATGAAGGCCTACATACAGTGTGCGGAAATTATTGATCTCAGTAAAAGTAGTATCAGTTGTTTAGAAAATTGGATTTTGTGCTCTGCATACGAATTGGAGCAAAGGGAGAAATAGCTACAGTTTCTTTCATATTAATGCTGGATGTACATGACTAGATCACAGATGATGTCAGGATCATGCTTG